>NW_023366784.1:0-90901 GCF_902167145.1 Zea mays | reverse complement strand
CATTCTTGGATTTCTGGTGGAGACCATTTCTTGGTCAAAAACTCGTACATGTTAGCCTTCGATATTATTGAAAATGGTCGTTCATGGCTATTTTCGACAAAAATGGGGTTTGTGTGGCCTATTGATCATCGACCAGAGGCTCATAAATCTCACCCCACATATGTTTCCTTGCCATAGATCACATTCTTGGAATTCTGGTGGAGACCATTTCTTGGGCAAAAATCCGTAGGTGTTAGCCTTCGGTATTATTGAAAATGGTCATTCATGGCTATTTTCGGCAAAATGGGGGTTGTGTGGCCATTGATCGTCGACCAGACGCTCGTACACCTCACCCCACATATGTTTCCTTGCCATATATCACATTTTTGGATTTATGGTGGAGACCATTTCTTGGTCAAAAATCCGTAGGTGTTAGCCTTCGATATTATTGAAAATGGTCATTCATGGCTATTTTCGACAAAAATGGGGGTTGTGTGGCCATTGATCTTCGACCAGAGGCTCATACACCTCACTACACATATGTTTCCTTGTCGTAGATCACATTCTTGGATTTCTGGTGGAGACCATTTCTTGGTCAAAAATCCGTAGGTGTTAGCCTTCGATATTATTGAAAATGGTCATTCATGGCTATTTTCGGCAAAATGGGGGTTGTGTGGCCATTGATCGTCGACCAGAGGCTCATACACCTCACCCCACATATGTTTCCTTGTCGTAGATCACATTCTTGGATTTCTGGTGGAGACCATTTCTTGGTCAAAAATCCTGTAGGTGTTAGCCTTCGATATTATTGAAAATGGTCGTTCATGGCTATTTTCGACAAAAATGGGGGTTGTGTGGCCATTGATCATCGACCAGAGGCTCATACACCTCACCCCACATATGTTTCCTTGCCATAGATCACATTCTTGGATTTCTGGTGGAGACCATTTCTTGGTCAAAAATCCGAACGTGTTAGCCTTCGGTATTTTTGAAAATGGTCATTCATGGCTATTTTCGACAAAAATGGGGGTTGTGTGGCCATTGATCATCGACCAGAGGATCGTACACCTCACTCCACATATGTTTCCTTGCCATAGATCACATTCTTGGATTTCTGGTGGAGACCATTTCTTGGTCAAAAATCCGTAGGTCTTAGCCTCTAGTATTATTGAAAATGGTCGTTCATGGCTATTTTCGACAAAAATGGGGGTTGTGTGGCCATTGATCATCGACCAGACGCTCATACACCTCACCCCACATATGTTTCCTTGCCATAGATCACATTCTTGGATTTCTGGTGGAGACCATTTCTTGGTCTAAAATCCGTAGGTGTTAGCCTCTAGTATTATTGAAAATGGTCGCTCATGGCTATTTTCATAAAAAATGGGGGTTGTGTGGCCATTGATCGTCGACCAGAGGCTCATACACCTCACCCCACATATGTTTCCTTGCCATAGATGACATTCTTGGATTTCTGGTGGATACCATTTCTTGGTCAAAAATCCGTAGGTGTTAGCCTTCGATATTATTGAAAATGGTCGTTCATGGCTACTTTCGACAAAAATGGGGGTTGTGTGGCCATTGATCATCGACCAGAGGCTCATACACCTCACCCCACATATGTTTCCTTGCCATAGATCACATTCTTGGATTTCTGGTGGAGACCAATTCTTGGTTAAAAACTCAGTAGGTGTTAGCCTTCGGTATTATTAAAAATGGTCATTCATGGCTATTTTCGGCAAAATGGGGGTTGTGTGGCCATTGATCATCGACCAGAGGCTCATACACCTCACCCCACATATGTTTCCTTGCCATAGATCACATTCTTGGATTTCTGGTGGAGACCATTTCTTGGTCAAAAATCCGAACGTGTTAGCCTTCGGTATTTTTGAAAATGGTCATTCGTGGCTATTTTCGACAAAAATGGGGGTTGTGTGGCCATTGATCATCGACCAGAGGATCGTACACCTCACTCCACATATGTTTCCTTGCCATAGATCACATTCTTGGATTTCTGGTGGAGATCATTTCTTGGTCAAAAATCCGTAGGTCTTAGCCTCTAGTATTATTGAAAATGGTCGTTCATGGCTATTTTCGACAAAAATGGGGGTTGTGTGGCCATTGATCATCGACCAGACGCTCATACACCTCACCCCACATATGTTTCCTTGCCATAGATCACATTCTTAGATTTCTGGTGGAGACCATTTCTTGGTCAAAAATCCGTAGGTGTTAGCCTTCGGTATTATTGAAAATGGTCGTTCATGGCTATTTTCGACAAAAATGGGGGTTGTGTGGCCATTGATCATCGACCAGAGGCTCATACACCTCACCCCACATATGTTTCCTTGCCATAGATCACATTCTTGGATTTCTGGTGGAGACCATTTCTTGGTCAAAAATCCGTAGGTCTTAGCCTCTAATATTATTGAAAATGGTCGCTCATGGCTATTTTCGGCAAAATGGGGGTTGTGTGGCCATTGATCGTCGACCAGAGGCTCATACACCTCACCCCACATATGTTTCCTTGTCGTAGATCACATTCTTGGATTTCTGGTGGAGACCATTTCTTGGTCAAAAATCCGTAGGTTTTAGCCTTCGGTATTATTGTAAATGGTCATTCATGGCTATTTTCGAAAAAAATGGGGGTTGTGTGGCCATTGATCGTCGACCAGACGCTCATACACCTCACCCCACATATGTTTCCTTGCCATAGATCACATTCTTGGATTTATGGTGGAGACCATTTCTTGGTCAAAAATCCGTAGGTGTTAGCCTTCGGTATTATTGAAAATGGTCGTTCATGACTATTTTCGGCAAAATGGGGGTTGTGTGGCCATTGATCGTCGACCAGAGGCTCATACAGCTCACCCCACATATGTTTCCTTGTCGAAGATCACATTCTTGGATTTCTGGTGGAGACCATTTCTTGGTCAAAAATCCGTTGGTGTTAGCCTTCGATATTATTGAAAATGGTCGTTCATGGCTATTTTCGACAAAATTGGGGGTTGTCTGGCCATTGATCGTCGACCAGAGGCTCATACACCTCACC
This sequence comes from Zea mays, assembly GCF_902167145.1. Lineage (NCBI taxonomy): Eukaryota > Viridiplantae > Streptophyta > Magnoliopsida > Poales > Poaceae > Zea > Zea mays. The sequence continues at coordinate 87,870 of NW_023366784.1, read as the reverse complement.
CCACATATGTTTCCTTGTCGTAGATCACATTCTTGGATTTCTGGTGGAGACCATTTCTTGGTCAAAAATCCGTAGGTGTTAGCCTTCGATATTATTGAAAATGGTCGTTCATGGCTATTTTCGACAAAAATGGGGGTTGTGTGGCCATTGATCATCGACCAGAGGCTCATACACCTCACCCCACATATGTTTCCTTGCCATAGATCACATTCTTGGATTTCTGGTGGAGACCATTTCTTGGTCAAAAATCCGTACGTGTTAGCCATTCGGTATTATTGAAAATGGTCGTTCATGGCTATTTTCGACAAAAATGGGGGTTGTGTGGCCATTGATCATCGACCAGAGGCTCGTACACTTCACCCCACATATGTTTTCTTGCCATAGATCAGAATCTTGGATTTCTCGTGGAGACCATTTGTTGGTCAAAAATTCATAGGTGTTAGCCTTCGGTATTATTGAAAATGGTCGTTCATGGCTATTTTCGACAAAAATGGGGGTTGTGTGGCCATTGATCATCGACCAGACGCTCATACACCTCACCCCACATATGTTTCCTTGCCATAGATCACATTCTTGGATTTCTGGTGGAGACCATTTCTTGGTCAAAAATCCGTAGGTGTTAGACTTCGATATTATTGAAAATGGTCATTCATGGCTATTTTTGACAAAAATGGGGGTTGTGTGGCCATTGATCTTCCACCAGAGGCTCATACACCTCACCCCACATATGTTTCCTTGCCATAGATCACATTCTTGGATTTCTGGTGGAGACCATTTCTTGGTCAAAAATCCGTAGGTGTTAGCCTTCGGTATTATTGAAAATGGTCGTTCATGGCTATTTTCGACAAAAATGGGGGTTGTGTGGCCATTGATCATCGACCAGACGCTCATACACCTCACCCCACATATGTTTCCTTGCCATAGATCACATTCTTGGATTTCTGGTGGAGACCATTTCTTGGTCAAAAACTCGTACGTGTTAGCCTTCGATATTATTAAAAATGGTCGTTCATGGCTATTTTCGACAAAAATGGGGGTTGTGTGGCCATTGATCATCGACCAGAGGCTCATAAATCTCACCCCACAAATGTTTCCTTGCCATAGATCACATTCTTGGATTTCTGGTGGAGACCATTTCTTGGGCAAAAATCCGTAGGTGTTAGCCTTCGGTATTATTGAAAATGGTCATTCATGGCTATTTTCGGCAAAATGGGGGTTGTGTGGCCATTGATCGTCGACCAGACGCTCGTACACCTCACCCCACATATGTTTCCTTGCCATATATCACATTTTTGGATTTATGGTGGAGACCATTTCTTGGTCAAAAATCCGTAGGTGTTAGCCTTCGATATTATTGAAAATGGTCATTCATGGCTATTTTCGACAAAAATGGGGGTTGTGTGGCCATTGATCTTCGACCAGGGGCTCATACACCTCACTACACATATGTTTCCTTGTTGTAGATCACATTCTTGGATTTCTGGTGGAGACCATTTCTTGGTCAAAAATTCGTAGGTGTTAGCCTTCGATATTATTGAAAATGGTCGTTCATGGCTACTTTCGACAAAAATGGGGGTTGTGTGGCCATTGATCATCGACCAGAGGCTCATACACCTCACCCCACATATGTTTCCTTGCCATAGATCACATTCTTGGATTTCTGGTGGAGACCAATTCTTGGTTAAAAACTCGTAGGTGTTAGCCTTCGGTATTATTAAAAATGGTCATTCATGGCTATTTTCGGCAAAATGGGGGTTGTGTGGCCATTGATCATCGACCAGAGGCTCATACACCTCACCCCACATATGTTTCCTTGCCATAGATCACATTCTTGGATTTCTGGTGGAGACCATTTCTTGGTCAAAAATCCGAACGTGTTAGCCTTCGGTATTTTTGAAAATGGTCATTCATGGCTATTTTCGACAAAAATGGGGGTTGTGTGGCCATTGATCATCGACCAGAGGATCGTACACCTCACTCCACATATGTTTCCTTGCCATAGATCACATTCTTGGATTTCTGGTGGAGATCATTTCTTGGTCAAAAATCCGTAGGTCTTAGCCTCTAGTATTATTGAAAATGGTCGTTCATGGCTATTTTCGACAAAAATGGGGGTTGTGTGGCCATTGATCATCGACCAGACGCTCATACACCTCACCCCACATATGTTTCCTTGCCATAGATCACATTCTTAGATTTCTGGTGGAGACCATTTCTTGGTCAAAAATCCGTAGGTGTTAGCCTTCGGTATTATTGAAAATGGTCGTTCATGGCTATTTTCGACAAAAATGGGGGTTGTGTGGCCATTGATCATCGACCAGAGGCTCATACACCTCACCCCACATATGTTTCCTTGCCATAGATCACATTCTTGGATTTCTGGTGGAGACCATTTCTTGGTAAAAAATCCGTAGGTGTTAGCCTCTAGTATTATTGAAAATGGTCGCTCATGGCTTTTTTCAAGGTCGCTCATGGCTATTTTCATAAAAAATGGGGGTTGTGTGGCCATTGATCGTCGACCAGAGGCTCATACACCTCACCCCACATATGTTTCCTTGCCATAGATCACATTCTTGGATTTCTGGTGGAGACCATTTCTTGGTCAAAAATCCGTAGGTCTTAGCCTCTAATATTATTGAGAATGGTCGCTCATGGCTATTTTCGGCAAAATGGGGGTTGTGTGGCCATTGATCGTCGACCAGAGGCTCATACACCTCACCCCACATATGTTTCCTTGTCGTAGATCACATTCTTGGATTTCTAGTGGGGACCATTTCTTGGTCAAAAATCCATAGGTTTTAGCCTTCGGTATTATTGTAAATGGTCATTCATGGCTATTTTCGAAAAAAATGGGGGTTGTGTGGCCATTGATCGTCGACCAGAGGCTCATACACCTCACCCCACATATGTTTCCTTGTCGTAGATCACATTCTTGGATTTCTGGTGGAGACCATTTCTTGGTCAAAAATCCGTAGGTGTTAGCCTTCGATGTTATTGAAAATGGTCGTTCATGGCTATATTCGACAAAAATGGGGGTTGTGTGGCCATTGATCATCGACCAGAGGCTCATACACCTCACCCCACATATGTTTCCTTGCCATAGATCACATTCTTGGATTTCTGGTGGAGACCATTTCTTGGTTAAAAATCCGTAGGTGTTAGCCTTCGGTATTATTGTAAATGGTCATTCATGGCTTTTTTCGACAAAAATGGGGTTGTGTGGCCATTGATCATCGACCAGAGGCTCATACACCTCACCCCACATATGTTTCCTTGCCATAAATCACATTCTTGGATTTCTGGTGGAGACCATTTCTTGGTCAAAAATCCGTAGGTCTTAGCCTCTAGTATTATTGAAAATGGTTGCTCATGGCTATTTTCATAAAAAATGGGGGTTGTGTGGCCATTGATCGTCGACCAGAGGCTCATACACCTCACCCCACATATGTTTCCTTGCCATAGATCACATTCTTGGATTTCTGGTGGAGACCATTTCTTGGTCAAAAATCCGTAGGTGTTAGCCTTCGATATTATTGAAAATGGTCGTTCATGGCTATTTTCGACAAAAATGGGGGTTGTGTGGCCATTGATCATCGAACAGAGGCTCATACACCTCACCCCACATATGTTTCCTTGCCATAGATCACATTCTTGGATTTCTGGTGGAGACCATTTCTTAGTTAAAAACTCGTAGGTGTTAGCCTTCGGTATTATTGAAAATGGTCATTCATGGCTATTTTCGGCAAAATGGGGGTTGTGTGGCCATTGATCATCGACCAGAGGCTCATACACCTCACCCCACATATGTTTCCTTGCCATAGATCACATTCTTGGATTTCTGGTGGAGACCATTTCTTGGTCAAAAATCCGAACGTGTTAGCCTTCGGTATTTTTTAAAATGGTCATTCATGGCTATTTTCGACAAAAATGGGGGTTGTGTGGCCATTGATCATCGACCAGAGGATCGTACACCTCACTCCACATATGTTTCCTTGCCATAGATCACATTCTTGGATTTCTGGTGGAGACCATTTCTTGGTCAAAAATCCGTAGGTCTTAGCCTCTAGTATTATTGAAAATGGTCGTTCATGGCTATTTTCGACAAAAATGGGGGTTGTGTGGCCATTGATCATCGACCAGATGCTCATACACCTCACCCCACATATGTTTCCTTGCCATAGATCACATTCTTGGATTTCTGGTGGAGACCATTTCTTGGTCCAAAATCCGTAGGTGTTAGCCTCTAGTATTATTGAAAATGGTCGCTCATGGCAATTTTCATAAAAAATGGGGGTTGTGTGGCCATTGATCGTCGACCAGAGGCTCATACACCTCACCCCACATATGTTTCCTTGCCATAGATCACATTCTTGGATTTCTGGTGGAGACCATTTCTTGGTCAAAAATCCGTAGGTGTTAGCCTTCGATATTATTGAAAATGGTCGTTCATGGCTATTTTCGACAAAAATGGGGGTTGTGTGGCCATTGATCATCGACCAGAGGCTCATACACCTCACCCCACATATGTTTCCTTGCCATAGATCACATTCTTGGATTTCTGGTGGAGGGCATTTCTTGGTCAAAAATCCGTAGGTGTTAGCCTTCGGTATTATTGAAAATGGTCGTTCATGGCTATTTTCGACAAAAATGGGGGTTGTGTGGCCATTGATCATAGACCAGAGGCTCATACACCTCTTCCCACATATGTTTCCTTGCCATAGATCACATTCTTGGATTTCTGGTGGAGACCATTTCTTGGTCAAAAATCCGTAGGTGTTAGCCTCTAGTATTATTGAAAATGGTCGCTCATGGCTATTTTCAAGGTCGCTCATGGCTATTTTCATAAAAAATGGGGGTTGTGTGGCCATTGATCGTTGACCAGAGGCTCATACACCTCACCCCACATATGTTTCCTTGCCATAGATCACATTCTTGGATTTCTGGTGGAGACCATTTCTTGGTCTAAAATCCGTAGGTGTTAGCCTCTAGTATTATTGAAAATGGTCGCTCATGGCTATTTTCAAGGTCGCTCATGGCTATTTTCATAAAAAATGGGGGTTGTGTGGCCATTTATCATCGACTAGAGGCTCATAAACCTCACCCCACATATGTTTCCTTGCCATAGATCACATTCTTGGATTTCTGGTGGAGACCATTTCTTGGTCAAAAACTCGTACGTGTTAGCCTTCGGTATTATTGAAAATGGTCGTTCATGGCTATTTTCGACAAAAATGGGGGTTGTGTGGCCATTGATCATCGACTAGAGGCTCGTACACCTCACCCCACATATGTTTCCTTGCCATAGATCACATTCTTGGATTTCTGGTGGAGACCATTTCTTGGTCAAAAATCCGTAGGTGTTAGCCTCTAGTATTATTGAAAATGGTCGCTCATGGCTATTTTCAAGGTCGCTCATGGGTATTTTCATAAAAAATGGGGGTTGTGTGGCCATTTATCATCGACTAGAGGCTCATAAACCTCACCCCACATATGTTTCCTTGCCATAGATCACATTCTTGGATTTCTGGTGGAGACCATTTCTTGGTCAAAAATCCGTAGGTGTTAGCCTTCTGTATTATTGAAAATGGTCGTTCATGGCTATTTTCGACAAAAATGGGGGTTGTGTGGCCATTGATCATCGACCAGACGCTCATACACCTCACTACACATATGTTTCCTTGTCGTAGATCACATTCTTGGATTTCTGGTGGAGACCATTTCTTGGTCAAAAATCCGTAGGTCTTAGCCTCTAGTATTATTGAAAATGGTCGCTCATGGCTATTTTCATAAAAAATGGGGGTTGTGTGGCCATTGATCGTCGACCAGAGGCTCATACACCTCACCCCACATATGTTTCCTTGCCATAGATCACATTCTTGGATTTCTGGTGGAGACCATTTCTTGGTCAAAAATCCGTAGGTGTTAGCCTTCGGTATTATTGAAAATGGTCGTTCATGGCTATTTTCGACAAAAATGGGGGTTGTGTGGCCATTGATCATCGACCAGAGGCTCATACACCTCACCCCACATATGTTTCCTTGCCATAGATCACATTCTTGGATTTCTGGTGGAGACCATTTCTTGGTTAAAAACTCGTAGGTGTTAGCCTTCGGTATTATTGAAAATGGTCATTCATGGCTATTTTCGGCAAAATGGGGGTTGTGTGGCCATTGATCATCGACCAGAGGCTCATACACCTCACCCCACATATGTTTCCTTGCCATAGATCACATTCTTGGATTTCTGGTGGAGACCATTTCTTGGTCAAAAATCCGAACGTGTTAGCCTTCGGTATTTTTTTAAAATGGTCATTCATTGCTATTTTCGACAAAAATGGGGGTTGTGTGGCCATTGATCATCGACCGGAGGATCGTACACCTCACTCCACATATGTTTCCTTGCCATAGATCACATTCTTGGATTTCTGGTGGAGACCATTTCTTGGTCAAAAATCCGTAGGTCTTAGCCTCTAGTATTATTGAAAATGGTCGTTCATGGCTATTTTCGACAAAAATGGGGGTTGTGTGGCCATTGATCATCGACCAGACGCTCATACACCTCACCCCACATATGTTTCCTTGCCATAGATCACATTCTTGGATTTCTGGTGGAGACCATTTCTTGGTCTAAAATCCGTAGGTGTTAGCCTCTAGTATTATTGAAAATGGTCGCTCATGGCTATTTTCATAAAAAATGAGGGTTGTGTGGCCATTGATCGTCGACCAGAGGCTCATACACCTCACCCCACATATGTTTCCTTGCCATAGATCACATTCTTGGATTTCTGGTGGAGACCATTTCTTGGTCAAAAATCCGTAGGTGTTAGCCTTCGATATTATTGAAAATGGTCGTTCATGGCTATTTTCGACAAAAATGGGGGTTGTGTGGCCATTGATCATCGACCAGAGGCTCATACACCTCGCCCCACATATGTTTCCTTGCCATAGATCACATTCTTGGATTTCTGGTGGAGACCATTTCTTGGTCAAAAATCCGTAGGTGTTAGCCTCTAGTATTATTGAAAATGGTCGCTCATGGCTATTTTCAAGGTCGCTCATGGCTATTTTCATAAAAAATGGGGGTTGTGTGGCCATTGATCGTCGACCAGAGGCTCATACACCTCACCCCACATATGTTTCCTTGCCGTAGATCACATTCTTGGATTTCTGGTGGAGACCATTTCTTGGTCTAAAATCCGTAGGTGTTAGCCTCTAGTATTATTGAAAATGGTCGCTCATGGCTATTTTCAAGGTCGCTCATGGCTATTTTCAAGGTCGCTCATGGTTATTTTCAAGGTCGCTCATGGCTATTTTCATAAAAATGGGGGTTGTGTGGCCATTTATCATCGACTAGAGGCTCAAAAACCTCACCCCACATATGTTTCCTTGCCATAGATCACATTCTTGGATTTCTGGTGGAGACCATTTCTTGGTCAAAAACTCGTACGTGTTAGCCTTCGGTATTATTGAAAATGGTCGTTCATGGCTATTTTCGACAAAAATGGGGGTTGTGTGGCCATTGATCATCGACCAGAGGCTCGTACACCTCACCCCACATATGTTTCCTTGCCATAGATCACATTCTTGGATTTCTGGTGGAGACCATTTCTTGGTCAAAAATCTGTAGGTGTTAGCCTCTAGTATTATTGAAAATGGGTGCTCATGGCTATTTTCAAGGTCGCTCATGGCTATTTTCATAAAAAATGGGGGTTGTGTGGCCATTTATCATCGACTAGAGGCTCATAAACCTCACCCCACATATATTTCCTTGCCATAGATCACATTCTTGGATTTCTGGTGGAGACCATTTCTTGGTCAAAAATCCGTAGGTGTTAGCCTTCGGTATTATTGAAAATGGTCGTTCATGGCTATTTTCGACAAAAATGGGGGTTGTGTGGCCATTGATCATCGACCAGACGCTCATACACCTCACTACACATATGTTTCCTTGTCGTAGATCACATTCTTGGATTTCTGGTGGATACCATTTCTTGGGCAAAAATCCGAATGTGTTAGCCTCTAGTATTATCGAAAATGGTCGCTCATGGCTATTTTCATAAAAAATGGGGGTTGTGTGGCCATTTATCATCGACTAGAGGCTCATAAACCTCACCCCACATATGTTTCCTTGCCATAGATCACATTCTTGGATTTCTGGTGGAGACCATTTCTTGGTCAAAAATCCGTAGGTGTTAGCCTTCGGTATTATTGAAAATGGTTGTTCATGGCTATTTTCGACAAAAATGGGGGTTGTGTGGCCATTGATCATCGACCAGACGCTCATAGACCTCACCCCACATATGTTTCCTTGCCATAGATCACATTCTTGGATTTCTGGTCGATGATCAATGGCCACACAACCCCCATTTTTGTCGAAAATAGCCATGAACGACCATTTTCAATAATACCGAAGGCTAACACCTACGGATTTTAGACCAAGAAATGGTCTCCACCAGAAATCCAAGAATGTGATCTATGGCAAGGAAACATATGTGGGTGTCGAAAATAGCCATGAGCGACCATTTTCAACAATACCGAAGGCTAACACCTACGGATTTTTGACCAAGAAATGGTCTCCACCAGAAATCCAAGAATGTGATCTATGGCAAGGAAACATATGTGGGGTGAGGTGTATGAGCCTCTGGTCGATGATCAATTGCCACACAACCCCCATTTTGCCGAAAATAGCCATGAACGACCATTTTCAATAATACCGAAGGCTAACACCTACGGATTTTAGACCAAGAAATGGTCTCCACCAGAAATCCAAGAATGTGATCTACGACAAGGAAACATATGTGGGGTGTTTCTTGGTCAAAAATCCGTAGGTGTTAGCCTTCAGTATTTTTGAAAATGGACGTTCATGGCTATTTTCGACTAAAATGGGGGTTGTGTGGCCATTGATCATCGACCAGACGCTCATACACCTCACCCCACATATGTTTCCTTGCCATAGATCACATTCTTGGATTTCTGGTGGAGACCATTTCATGGTCAAAAATCCGTAGGTGTTAGCCTTCGGTATTATTGAAAATGGTCGTTCATGGCTATTTTCGACACCCACATATGTTTCCTTGCCATAGATCACATTCTTGGATTTCTGGTGGAGACCATTTCTTGGTCTAAAATCCGTAGGTGTTAGCCTTCGGTATTATTGAAAATGGTCGTTCATGGCTATTTTCGACAAAAATGGGGGTTGTGTGGCCATTGATCATCGACCAGAAATCCAAGAATGTGATCTATGGCAAGGAAACATATGTGGGGTGAGGTGTATGAGCGTCTGGTCGATGATCAATGGCCACACAACCCCCATTTTTGTCAAAAATAGCCATGAACGACCATTTTCAATAATACCGAAGGCTAACACCTACGGATTTTTGACCAAGAAATGGCTCCACCAGAAATCCAAGAATGTGATCTATGGCAAGGAAACATATGTGGGGTGAGGTTTATGAGCCTCTAGTCGATGATAAATGGCCACACAACCCCCATTTTTTATGAAAATAGCCATGAGCGACCATTTTCAATAATACTTGAGGCTAACACATTCGGATTTTTGCCCAAGAAATGGTCTCCACCAGAAATCCAAGAATGTGATTACGACAAGGAAACATATGTGTAGTGAGGTGTATGAGCGTCTGGTCGATGATCAATGGTCACACAACCCCCATTTTTGTCGAAAATAGCCATGAACGACAATTTTCAATAATACCGAAGGCTAACACCTATGGATTTTTGACCAAGAAATGGTCTCCACCAGAAATCCAAGAATGTGATCTATGGCAAGGAAACATATGTGGGGTGAGGTTTATGAGCCTCTGGTCGATGATAAATGGCCACACAACCCCCATTTTTTATGGAAATAGCCATGAGCGACCTTGAAAATAGCCATAAACGACCATTTTCAATAATACCGAAGGCTAACACGTACGGATTTTAGACCAAGAAATGGTCTCCACCAGATGGGGTGAGGTGTACAAGCCTCTGGTCGATGATCAATGGCCACACAACCCCCATTTTTGTCGAAAATAGCCATGAATGACCATTTTCAATAATACCGAAGGCTAACACCTACGGATTTTTGACCAAGAAATGGTTTCCACCAGAAATCCAAGAATGTAATCTATGGCAAGGAACATATGTGGGGTGAGGTTTATGAGCCTCTAGTCGATGATAAATGGCCACACAACCCCCATTTTTTATGAAAATAGCCATGAGCGACCTTGAAAATAGCCATGAACGACCATTTTCAATAATACCGAAGGCTAACACGTACGGATTTTAGACCAAGAAATTGTCTCCACCAGATGGGGTGAGGTGTACGAGCCTCTGGTCGATGATCAATGGCCACACAACCCCCATTTTTGTCGAAAATAGCCATGAATGACCATTTTCAATAATACCGAAGGCTAACACCTACGGATTTTTGACCAAGAAATGGTTTCCACCAGAAATCCAAGAATCTGATCTATGGCAAGGAAACATATGTGGGGTGAGGTGTACGAGCCTCTGGTCGATGATCAATGACCACACAACCCCCATTTTGCCGAAAATAGCCATGAATGACCATTTTCAATAATACCGAAGGCTAACACCTACGGATTTTAGACCAAGAAATGGTCTCCACCAGAAATCCAAGAATGTGATCTATGGCAAGGAAACATATGTGGGGTGAGGTGTATGAGCGTCTGGTCGATGATCAATGGCCACACAACCCCCATTTTTGTCAAAAATAGCCATGAACGACCATTTTCAATAATACCGAAGGCTAACACCTACGGATTTTTGACCAAGAAATGGTCTCCACCAGAAATCCAAGAATGTGATCTACGGCAAGGAAACATATGTGGGGTGAGGTGTATGAGCCTCTGGTCGACGATCAATGGCCACACAACCCCCATTTTTTATGAAAATAGCCATGAGCGACCATTTTCAATAATACTAGAGGCTAACACCTACGGATTTTAGACCAAGAAATGGTCTCCACCAGAAATCCAAGAATGTGATCTATGGCAAGGAAACATATGTGGGTGAGGTGTATGAGCGTCTGGTCGATGATCAATGGCCACACAACCCCCATTTTTGTCGAAAATAGCCATGAATGACCATTTTCAATAATACTAGAGGCTAAGACCTACGGATTTTTGACCAAGAAATGGTCTCCACCAGAAATCCAAGAATGTGATCTATGGCAAGGAAACATATGTGGAGTGAGGTGTACGATCCTCTGGTCGATGATCAATGGCCACACAACCCCCATTTTTGTCGAAAATAGCCATGAATGACCATTTTCAAAAATACCGAAGGCTAACACGTTCGGATTTTTGACCAAGAAATGGTCTCCACCAGAAATCCAAGAATGTGATCTATGGCAAGGAAACATATGTGGGGTGAGGTGTATGAGCGTCTGGTCGATGATCAATGGCCACACAACCCCCATTTTTGTCGAAAATAGCCATGAACGACCATTTTCAATAATACCGAAGGCTAACACGTACAAATTTTAGACCAAGAAATGGTCTCCACCAGATGGGGTGAGGTGTACGAGCCTCTGGTCGATGATCAATGGCCACACAACCCCCATTTTTGTCGAAAATAGCCATGAATGACCATTTTCAATAATACCGAAGGCTAACACCTACGGATTTTTGACCAAGAAATGGTTTCCACCAGAAATCCAAGAATGTGATCTACGACAAGGAAACATATGTGGGGTGAGGTGTATGAGCCTCTGGTCGACGATCAATGGCCACACAACCCCCATTTTACCGAAAATAGCCATGAATGACCATTTTCAATAATACCGAAGGCTAAGACCTACGGATTTTTGACCAAGAAATGGTCTCCACCAGAAATCCAAGAATGTGATCTATGGCAAGGAAACCTATGTGGGGTGAGGTGTATGAGCCTCTGGTCGATGATCAATGGCCACACAACCCCCATTTTTGTTGAAAATAGCCATGAATGACCATTTACAATAATACTGAAGGCTAACACCTACAGATTTTTGACCAAGAAATGGTCTCCACCAGAAATCCAAGAATGTGATCTACGACAAGGAAACATATGTGGGGTGAGGTGTATGAGCCTCTGGTCGATGATCAATGGCCACACAACACCCATTTTTGCCGAAAATAGCCATGAGCGACCATTTTCAATAATACACCTCACCCCACATATGTTTCCTTGCCATAGATCACATTCTTGGATTTCTGGTGGAGACCATTTCTTGGTCAAAAATCCGTAGGTGTTAGCCTTCGGTATTATTGAAAACGGTTGTTCATGGCTATTTTCGGCAAAAATGGGGGTTGTGTGGCCATTGATGATCGACCAGACGCTCATACACCTCACCCCACATATGTTTCCTTGCCATAGAATGACCATTTTCAAAAATACCAAAGGCTAACACCTACGGATTTTTGACCAAGAAATGGTCTCCACCATAAATCCAAGAATGTGATCTATGGCAAGGAAACATATGTGGGGTGAGGTGTATTATTTACAAAATAGTCGCTCATGGCTATTTTCGGCAAAAATGGGGGTTGTGTGGCCATTGATCATCGACCAGAGGCTCATACACCTCACCCCACATATGTTTCCTTGTCGTAGATCACATTCTTGGATTTCTGGTGGAGACCATTTCTTGGTCAAAAATCCGTAGGTGTTAGCCTTCGGTATTATTGTAAATGGTCATTCATGGCTATTTTCGACAAAAATGGGGGTTGTGTGGCCATTGATCATCGACCAGAGGCTCATACACCTCACCCCACATATGTTTCCTTGCCATAGATCACATTCTTGGATTTCTGGTGGAGACCATTTCTTGTTCAAAAATCCGTAGGTCTTAGCCTTTGGTATTATTGAAAATGGTCATTCATGGCTATTTTCGGCAAAATGGGGGTTGTGTGGCCATTGATCGTCGACCAGAGGCTCATACACCTCATCCCAAATATGTTTCCTTGTCGTAGATCACATTCTTGGATTTCTGGTGGAAACCATTTCTTGGTCAAAAATCCGTAGGTGTTAGCCTTCGGTATTATTGAAAATGGTCATTCATGGCTATTTTCGACAAAAATGGGGGTTGTGTGGCCATTGATCATCGACCAGAGGCTCGTACACCTCACCCCATCTGGTGGAGACCATTTCTTGGTCTAAAATCCGTATGTGTTAGCCTTCGGTATTATTGAAAATGGTCGTTCATGGCTATTTTCGACAAAAATGGGGGTTGTGTGGCCATTGATCATCGACCAGACGCTCATACACTTCACCCCACATATGTTTCCTTGCCATAGATCACATTCTTGGATTTCTGGTGGAGACCATTTCTTGGTCAAAAATCCGAACGTGTTAGCCTTCGGTATTTTTGAAAATGGTCATTCATGGCTATTTTTGACAAAAATGGGGGTTGTGTGGCCATTGATCATCGACCAGAGGATCGTACACCTCACTCCACATATGTTTCCTTGCCATAGATCACATTCTTGGATTTCTGGTGGAGACCATTTCTTGGTCAAAAATCCGTAGGTCTTAGCCTCTAGTATTATTGAAAATGGTCGTTCATGGCTATTTTCGACAAAAATGGGGGTTGTGTGGCCATTGATCATCGACCAGAGGCTCATACACCTCACCCCACATATGTTTCCTTGCCATAGATCACATTCTTGGATTTCTGGTGGAGACCATTTCTTGGTCAAAAATCCGTAGGTGTTAGCCTTCAGTGTCATTGAAAATGGTCGTTTATGGCTATTTTCGACAAAAATGGGGGTTGTGTGGCCATTGATCATCGACCAGAGGCTCATACACCTCACCCCACATATGTTTCCTTGCCATAGATCACATTCTTGGATTTCTGGTGGAGACCATTTCTTGGTCAAAAATCCGTAGGTCTTAGCCTCTAGTATTATTGAAAATGGTCGCTCATGGCTATTTTCATAAAAAATGGGGGTTGTGTGGCCATTGATCATCGACGAGAGGCTCATACACCTCTGGTGGAGACCAATTCTTGGTCAAAAATCTGTAGGTGTTAGCCTTCGGTATTATTGAAAATGGTCGTTCATGGCTATTTTCATAAAAAATGGGGGTTGTGTGGCCATTTATCATCGACTAGAGGCTCGTACACCTCACCCCACATATGTTTCCTTGCCATAGATCACATTCTTGGATTTCTGGTGGAGACCATTTCTTGGTTAAAAACTCGTACGTGTTAGCCTTCGGTATTATTGAAAATGGTCGCTCATGGCTATTTTCATAAAAAATGGGGGTTGTGTGGCCATTGATCATCGACCAGACGCTCATACACCTCACCCCACATATGTTTCCTTGCCATAGATCACATTCTTGGATTTCTGGTGGAGACCATTTCTTGGTCAAAAATCCGTAGGTGTTAGCCTTCGGTATTATTGTAAATGGTCATTCATGGCTATTTTCGACAAAAATGGGGGTTGTGTGGCCATTGATCATCGACCAGAGGCTCATACACCTCACCCCACATATGTTTCCTTGCCATAGATCACATTCTTGGATTTCTGGTGGAGACCATTTCTTGGTAAAAAATCCGTAGGTCTTAGCCTCTAGTATTATTAAAAATGGTCGCTCATGGCTATTTTCAAGGTCGCTCATGGCTATTTTCATAAAAAAATGGGGGTTGTGTGGCCATTGATCATCGACCATAGGCTCATACACCTCACCCCACATATGTTTCCTTGCCATAGATTACATTCTTGGATTTCTGGTGGAGACCATTTCTTGGTCAAAAATCCGTAGGTGTTAGCCTCTAGTATTATTGAAAATGGTCGTTCATGGCTATTTTCGGCAAAATGGGGGTTGTGTGGCCATTGATCATCGACCAGACACTCATACACCTCACCCCACATATGTTTCCTTGCCATAGATCACATTCTTGGATTTCTGGTGGAGACCATTTCTTGGTCAAAAATCCGTACGTGTTAGCCTTTGGTATTTTTGAAAATGGTCATTCATGGCTATTTTCGACAAAAATGGGGGTTGTGTGTCCATTGATCATCGACTAGAGGCTCATACACCTCACCCCACATATGTTTCTTTGCCATAGATCACATTCTTGGATTTCTGGTGGAGACCATTTCTTGGTCAAAAATCCGTAGGTCTTAGCCTCTAGTATTATTGAAAATGGTCGTTCATGGCTATTTTCGACAAAAATGGGGGTTGTGTGGCCATTGATCATCGACTAGAGGCTCATAAACCTCACCCCACATATGTTTCCTTGCCATAGATTACATTCTTGGATTTCTGGTGGAGACCATTTCTTGGTCAAAAATCCGTAGGTGTTAGCCTTCGGTATTATTGAAAATGGTCGTTCATGGCTATTTATGACACCCACATATGTTTCCTTGCCATAGATCACATTCTTGGATTTCTGGTGGAGACCATTTCTTGGTCTAAAATCCGTAGGTGTTAGCCTCTAGTATTATTGAAAATGGTCGCTCATGGCTATTTTCAAGGTCGCTCATGGCTATTTTCATAAAAAATGGGGGTTGTGTGGCCATTTATCATCGACTAGAGGCTCATAAACCTCACCCCACATATGTTTCCTTGCCATAGATCACATTCTTGGATTTCTGGTGGAGACCATTTCTTGGTCAAAAACTCGTACGTGTTAGCCTTCGGTATTATTGAAAATGGTCGTTCATGGCTATTTTCGACAAAAATGGGGGTTGTGGAGACCATTTCTTGGTCAAAAATCCGTAGGTGTTAGCCTTCGATATTATTGAAAATGGTCGTTCATGGCTATTTTCGACAAAAAAGGGGGTTGTGTGGCCATTGATCATCGACCAGACGCTCATACACCTCACCCCACA
This sequence comes from Zea mays, assembly GCF_902167145.1. Classification (NCBI taxonomy): domain Eukaryota; kingdom Viridiplantae; phylum Streptophyta; class Magnoliopsida; order Poales; family Poaceae; genus Zea; species Zea mays. The sequence goes on along the minus strand of NW_023366784.1, from coordinate 72,035 downwards.
TATGTTTCCTTGCCATAGATCACATTCTTGGATTTCTGGTGGAGACCATTTCTTGGTCAAAAATCCGTAGGTCTTAGCCTTCGGTATTATTGTAAATGGTCATTCATGGCTATTTTCGACAAAAATGGGGGTTGTGTGGCCATTGATCATCGACAAGAGGCTCATACACCTCACCCACACATATGTTTCCTTGCCATAGATCACATTCTTGGATTTCTGGTGGAGACCATTTCTTGGTCAAAAATCCTTAGGTCTTAGCCTTCGGTATTATTGAAAATGGTCATTCATGGCTATTTTCGGCAAAATGGGGGTTGTGTGGCCATTGATCGTCGACCAGAGGCTCATACACCTCACCCCACATATGTTTCCTTGTCGTAGATCACATTCTTGGATTTCTGGTGGAGACCATTTCTTGGTCAAAAACTCGTACGTGTTAGCCTTCGGTATTATTGAAAATGGTCATTCATGGCTATTTTCGGCAAAATGGGGGTTGTGTGGCCATTGTTCATCGACCAGAGGCTCGTACACCTCACCCCACATATGTTTCCTTGCCATAGATCACATTCTTGGATTTCTGGTGGAGACCATTTCTTGGTCAAAAATCTGTAGGTGTTAGCCTTCGGTATTATTGAAAATGGTCGTTCATGGCTATTTTCGACAAAAATGGGGGTTGTGTGGCCATTGATCATCGACCAGACGCTCATACACCTCACCCCACATATGTTTCCTTGCCATAGATCACATTCTTGGATTTCTGGTGGAGACCATTTCTAGGTCAAAATTCCGTACGTGTTAGCCTTTGGTATTTTTGAAAATGGTCGTTCATGGCTATTTTCGACAAAAATGGGGGTTGTGTGGCCATTGATCATCGACCAGAGGCTCATACACCTCACCCCACATATGTTTCCTTGCCATAGATCACATTCTTGGATTTCTGGTGGAGACCATTTCTTGGGCAAAAATCCGTAAGTGTTAGCCTTCGGTATTATTGAAAATGGTCATTCATGGCTATTTTTGACAAAAATGGGGGTTGTGTGGCCATTGATCATCGACCAGAGGCTCATACACCTCACCCCACATATGTTTCCTTGCCATAGATTACATTCTTGGATTTCTGGTGGAAACCATTTCTTGGTTAAAAACTCGTATGTGTTAGCCTTCGGTAATATTGAAAATGGTCATTCATGGCTATTTTCGACAAAAATGGGGGTTGTGTGGCCATTGATCATCGACCACCCCCATTTTTGTCGAAAATAGCCATGAATGACCATTTACAATAATACCGAAGGCTAACACGTACGGATTTTAGACCAAGAAATGGTCTCCACCAGAAATCCAAGAATGTGATCTATGGCAAGAAAACATATGTGGGTTGAAGTGTACGAGCCTCTGGTCGACGATCAATGGCCACACAACCCCCATTTTGCCGAAAATAGCCATGAATTACCATTTTCAATAATACCGAAGGCTAACACGTACGAGTTTTTAACCAAGAAATGGTTTCCACCAGAAATCCAAGAATGTGATCTATGGCAAGGAAACATATGTGGGGTGAGGTGTACGAGCCTCTGGTGGAGACCATTTCTTGGTCAAAAATCCGTAGGTGTTAGCCTTCGATATTATTGAAAATGGTCGTTCATGGCTATTTTCGACAAAAATGGGGGTTGTGTGGCCATTGATCATCGACCAGACGCTCATACACCTCACCCAAATATGTTTCCTTGCCATAGATCACATTCTTGGATTTCTGGTGGAGACCATTTCTTGGTCAAAAATCCGTAGGTGTTAGCCTTCGGTATTATTGTAAATGGTCATTCATGGCTATTTTCGACAAAAATGGGGGTTGTGTGGCCATTGATCATCGACAAGAGGCTCATACACCTCACCCCACATATGTTTCCTTGCCATAGATCACATTCTTGGATTTCTAGTGGAGACCATTTCTTGGTCAAAAATCCGTAGGTCTTAGCCTTCGGTATTATTGAAAATGGTCATTCATGGCTATTTTCGGCAAAATGGGGGTTGTGTGGCCATTGATCGTCGACCAGAGGCTCATACACCTCACCCCACATATGTTTCCTTGTCGTAGATCACATTCTTGGATTTCTGGTGGAGACCATTTCTTGGTCAAAAACTCGTACGTGTTAGCCTTCGGTATTATTGAAAATGGTCATTCATGGCTATTTTCAGCAAAATGGGGGTTGTGTGGCCATTGATCATCGACCAGAGGCTCGTACACCTCACCCCACATATGTTTCCTTGCCATAGATCACATTCTTGGATTTCTGGTGGAGACCATTTCTTGGTCAAAAATCCGTAGGTGTTAGCCTTCGGTATTATTGAAAATGGTCGTTCATGGCTATTTTCGACAAAAATGGGGGTTGTGTGGCCATTGATCATCGACCAGACGCTCATACACCTCACCCCACATATGTTTCCTTGCCATAGATCACATTCTTGGATTTCTGGTGGTGACCATTTCTTGGTCAAAAATTCGTACGTGTTAGCCTTTGGTATTTTTGAAAATGGTCGTTCATGGCTATTTTCGGCAAAATGGGGGTTGTGTGGCCATTGATCGTCGACCAGAGGCTCATACACCTCACCCCACATATGTTTCCTTGTCGTAGATCACATTCTTGGATTTCTGGTGGAGACCATTTCTTGGTCAAAAATCCGTAGGTGTTAGCCTTCGATATTATTGAAAATGGTCGTTCACGGCTATTTTCGACAAAAATGGGGGTTGTGTGGCCATTGATCATCGACCAGAGGCTCATACACCTCACCCCACATATGTTTCCTTGCCATAGATTACATTCTTGGATTTCTGGTGGAGACCATTTCTTGGTCAAAAATCCGTAGGTGTTAGCCTTCGGTATTATTGAAAATGGTCGTTCATGGCTATTTTCGACAAAAATGGGGGTTGTGTGGCCATTGATCATTGACCAGACGCTCATACACCTCACCCCACATATGTTTCCTTGCCATAGATCACATTCTTGGATTTCTGGTGGAGACCATTTCTTGGTCTAAAATCCGTAGGTGTTAACCTCTAGTATTATTGAAAATGGTCGCTCATGGCTATTTTCAAGGTCGCTCATGGCTATTTTCATAAAAAATGGGGATTGTGTGGCTATTTATCATCGACTAGAGGCTCATAAACCTCACCCCACATATGTTTCCTTGCCATAGATCACATTCTTGGATTTCTGGTGGAGACCATTTCTTGGTCAAAAATCCGTAGGTGTTAGCCTTCGATATTATTGAAAATGGTCGTTCATGGCTATTTTCGACAAAAATGGGGGTTGTGTGGCCATTGATCATCGACCAGACGCTCATACACCTCACCCCACATATGTTTCCTTGCCATAGATCACATTCTTGGATTTCTGGTGGAGACCATTTCTTGGTCAAAAATCCGAACGTGTTAGCCTTCGGTATTTTTGAAAATGGTCATTCATGGCTATTTTCGACAAAAATGGGGGTTGTGTGGCCATTGATCATCGACCAGAGGATCGTACACCTCACTCCACATATGTTTCCTTGCTATAGATCACATTCTTGGATTTCTGGTGGAGACCATTTCTTGGTCAAAAATCCGTAGGTGTTAGCCTTCGGTATTATTGAAAATGGTCGTTCATGGCTATTTTCGACAAAAATGGGGGTTGTGTGGCCATTGATCATCAACCAGACGCTCATACACCTCACCCCACATATGTTTCCTTGCCATAGATCACATTCTTGGATTTCTGGTGGAGACCATTTCTTGGTTAAAAACTCGTACGTGTTAGCCTTCGGTATTATTGAAAATGGTCATTCATGGCTATTTTCGGCAAAATGGGGGTTGTGTGGCCATTGATCATCGACCAGAGGCTCGTACACCTCACCCCACATATGTTTCCTTGCCATAGATCACATTCTTGGATTTCTGGTGGAGACCATTTCTTGGTCAAAAGTCCATAGGTGTTAGCCTTCGGTATTATTGAAAATGGTCGTTCATGGCTATTTTCGACAAAAATGGGGGTTGTGTGGCCATTGATCATCGACCAGACGCTCATACACCTCACCCCACATATGTTTCCTTGCCATAGATCACATTCTTGGATTTCTGGTGGAGACCATTTCTTGGTTAAAAACTCGTACGTGTTAGCCTTCGGTATTATTGAAAATGGTCATTCATGGCTATTTTCGGCAAAATGGGGGTTGTGTGGCCATTGATCATCGACCAGAGGCTCGTACACCTCACCCCACATATGTTTCCTTGCCATAGATCACATTCTTGGATTTCTGGTGGAGACCATTGAAAGTCGCCTAGAGGGGGGTGAATAGGGCGAAACTGAAATTTACAAATATAAACACAACTACAAGCCGGGTTAGCGTTAGTAATAAAGAAACGAGTCCGCGAGAGAGGGTGGAAAACAAATCGCAAGCAAATGAAGAGTGTGACACGCGGATTTGTTTTACCGAGGTTCGGTTCTTGCAAACCTACTCCCCGTTGAGGAGGCCACAAAGGCCGGGTCTCTTTCAACCCTTCCCTCTCTCAAACGATCCCACGGATCGAGTGAGCTTTCTCTTCTCAATCACTTGGAACACAAAGTTCCCACAAGGGCCACCACACAATTGGTGCCTCTTGCCTCGATTACAAGTGAGTGCTTGATCGTAATGAAAGAATCAAGAAAGCACGATTGCAAAAAGGCCAAGCGACAAGAGCGACGAATAACACACGGATCACTTTCTCTCTCAAGTCACTAATCACTAATGATCTCTTTTCTCAATTGTGAAACTTGGAGAGATGGAGGCTTTGAATGTGTCTTGGAATGGAATGCTAGCTCTTGTATTGAATGTTGAAGGTTGGAATGCTTGGATGAAGTGAATGGAGGTGGTTGGGGTTGTATTTATAGCCACCAACCACTTCCTAGCCGTTGCTCCATTCTGCTAAGCGCGGACGGTCCGCGTGCCAGGTCCGGACGGTCCGCCCCAGTAGATCAACGGCTGAAAATGCAACGGTCAGCAGTAACGGCTATATCAACGGCTATATTGCATTTAATGCGTTGTCAGATGTCAGACAGACCCAGTCGCGGATGGTCCGCGATCCTGGCCCGGACGGTCCGCGAACCCGCTATAATTCATTTCTCCGAACCCGTCACCTTCGGGTTTTTCGGTTTCTCTCCTACCGGACGGTCCGCGCCAGAGGCCGGACGGTCCGCGCAAGGGCTCGGACGGTCTTTGCTTTTCCTCCGGACAGTCCATAGTGTAGACTTCGATTTTTGCATTGGTTCTGGCCGAGTGACATCCTTGTGTCGCGGACGGTCCGCCGCAAGGGCCCGAACAGTCTGTGCTTGGCCTGTTTTTCCAAAAAGCTTCTCCTGTCCGGAATAATCTACGGTATTTCGGACAGTCGATTTAGTATGGTTATAGATGAACCTTTGGCACCTGTAGAACATATAATCTAGAGCAAAACTAGTCAGTCCAATTGTTTGTGTTGGGCAATTCAACCACCAAAATTATATAGGAACTAGGTGTAAGCCTAATTCCCTTTCAATCTCCCCCTTTTTGGTGATTGATGCCAACACAAACCAAAGCAAATGTAGAAGTGCATAATTGAACTAGTTTGCATAATGTAAGTGCAAAGGTTGATTGGAATTGAGCCAATATAAATGCTTACAAGATATGCATGGATTGTTTCTTCATTTTTAACATTTTGGACCACGCTTGCACCACATGTTTTGTTTTTGCAAAATCTTTTGTAAATCTTTTCAAAGTTCTTTTGCAAATAGTCAAAGGCAAATGAATAAGATTTTGAGAAGCATTTTCAAGATTTGAAATTTTCTCCCCCTATTTCAAATGCTTTTCCTTTGACTAAACAAAACTCCCCCTAAATGAGATTCTCCTCTTAGTGTTCAAGAGGGTTTTGATGTATCATTTTGAAATACTACTTTCTCCCCCTTTTGAACACAATAGGATACCAATTGAAAATATTCAACACTTAAGTTAAGTTTTTGAAATTGGTGGTGGTGCGGTCCTTTTGCTTTGGGCTCTTACTTTCTCCCCCTTTGGCATGAATCGCCAAAAACGGAATCATTAGAGCCCTCGAAGTGCTTTCTTCCCCTTTGGTCATAAATAAATGAGTTAAGATTATACCAAAGACGAAGTCCTTTTGCTTGGTGCTCAAGTTTTCTCCCCCTTGAACGGAGAGTTGCTTGGAGCGACGGCGAAGGATGAGTTACGTAGTGGAAGCCTTTGTCTTCGCCGAAGACTCCAATTCCCTTTCAATACACCTATGACTTGGTTTGAAATAGACTTGAAAACACATTAGTCATAGCATATGAAAGAGACATGATCAAAGGTATATAAAATGAGCTATATGTGCAAGCTAGCAAAAGAAATTACGCGAATCAAGAATATTGAGCTCATGCCTAAGTTTGTTAAAAGATTGTTCATCAAGAGGCTTGGTAAAGATATCGGCTAATTGATCTTTAGTATTAATGTAAGAAATCTCGATATCTCCCTTTTGTTGGTGATCCCTCAAAAAGTGATACCGAATGGCTATGTGTTTAGTGCGGCTATGCTCGACGGGATTGTCGGCCATTTTGATTGCACTCTCATTATCACATAGCAAAGGAACTTTGGTTAATTTGTAACCGTAGTCCCGCAGGGTTTGCCTCATCCAAAGCAATTGCGCGCAACAATGGCCTGCGGCAATATACTCGGCTTCGGCGGTGGAAAGAGCGACCGAATTTTGCTTCTTTGAAGCCTAAGACACCAAGGATCTTCCCAAGAACTGGCAAGTCCCCGATGTGCTCTTCCTATTGATTTTACACCCCGCCCAATCGGCATCCGAATAACCAATCAAATCAAATGTGGATCCCCAAGGATACCAAAGCCCAAACTTAGGAGTATAAGCCAAATATCTCAAGATTCGTTTTACGGCCGTAAGGTGAGCTTCCTTAGGGTCGGCTTGGAATCTTGCACACATGCATACGGAAAGCATAATATCCGGTCGAGATGCACATAAATAGAGTAAAGAACCTATCATCGACCGGTATACCTTTTGATCCACGGACTTACCTCCCGTGTCGAGGTCGAGATGCCCATTAGTTCCCATGGGTGTCTTGATGGGTTTGGCATCCTTCATCCCAAACTTGGTTAGAATGTCTTGAGTGTACTTCGTTTGGCTGATGAAGGTGCCCTCTTGGAGTTGTTTGACTTGGAATCCTAGAAAATACTTCAACTCCCCCATCATAGACATCTCGAACTTCTGTGTCATGATCCTACTAAACTCTTCACATGTAGACTCATTAGTAGACCCAAATATAATATCATCAACATAAATTTGGCATACAAACAAGTCATTTTCAAGAGTTTTAGTAAAGAGTGTGGGATTTTCATACCATGCTCTTGGGGCTTTATCAAGAGTTTGAAGCCATTTGCAATAAGAAAATCTCTAAGGCATTCATACCATGCTCTTGGGGCTTGCTTGAGCCCATAAAGCGCCTTAGAGAGCTTATAGACATGGTTAGGATACTCACTGTCTTCAAAGCCGGGAGGTTGCTCAACATAGACCTCTTCCTTGATTGGTCCATTGAGGAAGGCACTTTTCACGTCCATTTGATAAAGCTTAAAGCCATGGTAAGTAGCATAGGCCAATAATATTCGAATTGACTCAAGCCTAGCTACGGGTGCATAGGTTTCACCGAAATCCAAACCTTCGACTTGGGAGTATCCCTTGGCCACAAGTCGTGCTTTGTTCCTTGTCACCACACCATGCTCATCTTGCTTGTTGCGGAAGACCCATTTGGTTCCTACAACATTTTGGTTAGGACGTGGAACTAAATGCCATACCTCATTCCTAGTGAAGTTGTTGAGTTCCTCTTGCATTGCCACCACCCAATCCGAATCTTGAAGTGCTTCCTCTACCCTGTGTGGCTCAATAGAGGAAACAAACGAGTAATGTTCGCAAAAGTGTGCAACACGAGATCTAGTGGTTACCCCCTTATGAATGTCGCCGAGGATGGTGTCGACGGGGTGATCTCGTTGGATTGCTTGGTGGACTCTTGGGTGTGGCGGCCTTTGCTCTTCATCCTCCTTGTCTTCCTCATTTGCATCTCCCCCTTGATCATTGCCATCATCTTGAGGTGGCTCATTTGCTTGATCTTCTACTTCATCAACTTGAGCTTCATCCTCATTTTGAGTTGGTGGAGATGCTTGCGTGGAGGAGGATGGTTGATCTTGTGTGTTTGGAGGCTCTTTGGATTCCTTAGGACACACATCCCCGATGGACATGTTCCTTAACGCGATGCACGGAGCCTCGTCATCACCTATCTCATCAAGATCAACATGCTCTACTTGAGAGCTGTTAGTTTCATCAAACACAACGTCACATGAGACTTCAACTAGTCCGGTGGACTTGTTAAAGACCCTATATGCCCTTGTGTTTGAGTCATAACCAAGTAAAAAGCCTTCTACAGTCTTAGGAGCAAATTTAGATTTTCTAACTCTTTTAACTAGAATAAAGCATTTGCTACCAAAGACTCTAAAATATGAAATGTTGGGCTTTTTACTGGTTAGGAGTTCATACGATGTCTTCTTGAGGATTCGGTGAAGATATAACCGGTTGATGGCGTAGCAAGCGGTGTTGACCGCCTCGGCCCAAAACCGATCCGAAGTCTTGTACTCATCAAGCATGGTCCTTGCCATGTCCAATAGAGTTCTATTCTTCCTCTCCACTACACCATTTCGTTGAGGTGTGTAGGGAGAAGAGAACTCATGCTTGATTCCCTCCTCCTCAAGGAAGCCTTCGATTTGAGAGTTCTTGAACTCCGTCCCGTTGTCGCTTCTAATTTTCTTGATCCTTAAGCCGAACTCATTTTGAGCCCGTCTCAAGAATCCCTTTAAGGTTTCTTGGGTTTGAGATTTTTCCTGTAAAAAGAATACCCAAGTGAAGCGAGAATAATCATCCACAATAACTAGACAGTACTTACTCCCGCCGATGCTTATGTAGGCTATTGGGCCGAATAGATCCATGTGCAGGAGCTCCAGTGGCCTGTCGGTCGTCATTATGTTCTTATGCGGATGATGAGAGCCAACTTGCTTTCCTGCTTGGCATGCGCTACAAATCCTGTCTTTCTCAAAATGAACATTTGTTAGTCCTAAAATGTGTTCTCCCTTTAGAAGCTTATGAAGATTCTTCATCCCAACATGAGCTAGTCGGCGGTGCCAGAGCCAACCCATGTTAGTCTTAGCAATTAAGCAAGTGTCGAGTTCAGCTCTATCAAAATCTACCAAGTATAGCTGACCCTCTAACACTCCCTTAAATGCTATTGAATCATCACTTCTTCTAAAGACAGTGACACCTATATCAGTGAATAGACAGTTGTAGCCCATTTGACATAATTGGGAAACAGAAAGCAAGTTGTAATCTAAGGAATCAACAAGAAAAACATTGGAAATGCAATGGTCCGGAGATATAGCAATTTTACCCAAACCTTTGACCAAACCTTGATTTCCATCCCCGAATGTGATAGCTCGTTGGGGATCTTGGTTTTTCTCATAGGAGGAGAACATTTTCTTCTCCCCTGTCATGTGGTTCGTGCACCCGCTGTCGAGTATCCAACTTGAGCCCCCGGATGCATAAACCTACAAAACAAGTTTAGTTCTTGACTTTAGGTACCCAAATGGTTTTGGGTCCTTTGGCATTAGACACAAGAACTTTGGGTACCCAAACACAAGTCTTTGACCCCTTGTGCTTGCCCCCAACATATTTGGCAACTACCTTGCCGGATTTGTTAGTTAAAACATAAGATGCATCAAAAGTTTTAAAGGAAATGTTTTGATCATTTGATGCACTAGGAGTTTTCTTTGTAGACAACCTAGCACGGGTTGGTTGCCTAGAGCTAGATGTCTCACTCTTATACATAAAAGCATGGTTAGAACCAGAGTGAGACTTCCTAGAATGAATTTTTCTAATTTTGTCCTCGGGATAACCGGCAGGGTATAAAATGTAACCCTCATTATCCTGAGGCCTGGGAGCCTTGCCCTTAACAAAATTGGACAATCTTTTAGGAGGGGCATTAAGTTTGACATTGTCTCCCCTTTGGAAGCCAATGCCATCCTTGATGCCAGGGTGTCTCCCATTATAAAGCATGCTACGAGCAAATTTAAATTTCTCATTTTCTAGGTTGTGCTCGGCAATTTTAGCATCTAATTTAGCTATATGATCATTTTGTTGTTTAATTAAAATCATGTGATCATGAGTAGCATCTACATCAATATCTCTACATCTAGTGCAAATAGTGACATGCTCAATGGTAGATGTAGAGGGTTTGCAAGAATTAAGTTCAACAATCTTAGCATGAAGTATATCATTCTTATCTCTAAGATCGGAAATTGTAATTTTGCAAACATCAAAATCTTTAGCCTTAGCAAGCATTTTTTTTATTTTCATCTCTAAGGCTAGCAAGGGAAATGTTTAATTCATCAATCCTAGCAAGCAAATCATCATTATTATCTCTAGGATTGGGAATTGAAGCATTGCAAACATGTGAATCAACCTTATTTAAACTAGCATTTTCATTCCTAAGGTTGTCAATCATCTCACGGCAAGTGCTTAGCTCACTAGATAATTTTTCACATTTTTCTACTTCTAGAGCATAAGCATTTTTAACCTTAACATGCTTCTTATTTTCTTTAATAAGGAAGTCCTCTTGGGTGTCCAAGAGATCATCCTTTTCATGAATGGCACTAATCAATTCATTAAGTTTTTCTTTTTGTTGCATGTTGAGGTTGGCAAAAAGAGAGCGCAAGTTATCCTCCTCATCACTAGCATTATCATCACTAGAAGACTCATATTTAGTGGATGATTTGGATTTTACCTTCTTTTTGCCGTCCTTTGCCATGAGGCACTTGTGGCCGACGTTTGGGAAGAGAAGTCCCTTGGTGACGGCGATGTTGGCGGCGTCCTCGTCGTCGAAGGAGTCGCTTGAGCTTTCGTCGGAATCCCACTCCCGACAAACATGGGCATCTCCGCCCTTCTTCTTGTAGTACCTCTTCTTCTCCTATCTTCTCCCTTTCTTGTCGTTGCCTCGGTCACTGTCACTTGATATAGGACATTTAGCAATAAAATGACCGGGCTTACCACATTTGTAGCAAACCTTCTTGGAGCGGGACTTGTAGTCTTTCCCCCTCCTCTGTTTGAGGATTTGGCGGAAGCTCTTGATGACTAGCGCCATTTCTTCATTGTCAAGCTTGGAGGCGTCTATTGGTTGTCGATTTGGTGTAGACTCCTCCTTCTTTTCTTCCGTCGCTTTGAATGCGACGGGTTGAGCTTCGGATGTAGATGGATCATCAAGCTCGTTGATCTTACTTGAGCCTTCGACCATGCACTCAAAACTTACAAAATGCCCGATAACTTCCTCGGGGGTCATTTTAGTATATCTACGATTACCATGAATTAATTGAACTTGAGTAGGGTTAAGGAAAATAAGAGATCTTAGAATAACCTTAACCACCTCGTGGTCATCCCACTTTACGCTCCCGAGGTTGCGCACTTGGTTCACCAAGGTCTTGAGCCGGTTGTACATATGTTGTGGCTCCTCCCCTTTGCGAAGCCGGAACCGACCGAGCTCCCCCTCGATCGTTTCCCGCTTGGTGATCTTGGTGAGCTCGTCTCCCTCGTGCGCGGTTTTGAGCACATCCCAAACCTCCTTGGCGCTCTTCAACCCTTGAACTTTGTTATACTCCTCTCTACTCAAAGAGGCGAGGAGTATTGTTGTCGCTTGAGAGTTGAAGTGCTCGATTTGGGCCACCTCATCCTCGTCATAGTCTTTATCCCCTACTGACGGTACCTGTGCACCAAACTCAACAACATCCCATATACTTTTGTGGAGTGAGGTTAGATGAAATCTCATTAAATCACTCCACCTAGCATAATCTTCACCATCAAAAGTTGGTGGTTTGCCTAATGGGACGGAAAGTAGAGGTGCATGTTTAGAAATGCGAGAATAGTGTAGGGGGATCTTACTAAACTTCTTACGCTCTTGGCGTTTAGAAGTTACGGAGGGCGCATCGGAGTCGGAGGTTGATGTTGATGAAGTGTCGGTCTCGTAGTAGACCACTTTCCTCATCCTCTTTTGCTTGTCCCCGCTTCGATGCGGCTTGTGGGAAGAAGATTTTTCCTTCTTCTCTTTGTGGTGAGAAGAAGATTTCTTCTCCTTCCCTTTGTTGGAGGAGCTCTTCTTCTTCTCCCTCCTTTTGGTGCGGGACTCTTCCGATGAAGTGCTCCCGTGGCTTGTAGTGGGCTTTTCGCCGGTCTCCATCTCCTTCTTGGCGTGATCTCCCGACATCACTTCGAGCGGTTAGGCTCTAATGAAGCACCGAGCTTTGATACCAATTGAAAGTCGCCTAGAGGGGGTGGGTGAATAGGGCGAAACTGAAATTTACAAATATAAACACAACTACAAGCCGGGTTAGCGTTAGTAATAAAGAAACGAGTCCGCGAGATAGGGTGGAAAACAAATCGCAAGCAAATGAAGAGTGTGACACGCGGATTTGTTTTACCGAGGTTCGGTTCTTGCAAACCTACTCCCCGTTGAGGAGGCCACAAAGGCCGGGTCTCTTTCAACCCTTCCCTCTCTCAAACGATCCCACGGATCGAGTGAGCTTTCTCTTCTCAATCACTTGGAACACAAAGTTCCCACAAGGGCCACCACACAATTGGTGCCTCTTGCCTCGATTACAAGTGAGTGCTTGATCGTAATGAAAGAATCAAGAAAGCACGATTGCAAAAAGGCCAAGCGACAAGAGCGACGAATAACACACGGATCACTTTCTCTCTCAAGTCACTAATCACTAATGATCTCTTTTCTCAATTGTGAAACTTGGAGAGATGGAGGCTTTGAATGTGTCTTGGAATCGAATGCTAGCTCTTGTATTGAATGTTGAAGGTTGGAATGCTTGGATGAAGTGAATGGAGGTGGTTGGGGTTGTATTTATAGCCACCAACCACTTCCTAGCCGTTGCTCCATTCTGCTGAGCGCGGACGGTCCGCGTGCCAGGTCCGGACGGTCCGCCCCAGTAGATCAACGGCTGAAAATGCAACGGTCAGCAGTAACGGCTATATCAACGGCTATATTGCATTTAATGCGTTGTCAGATGTCAGACAGACCCAGTCGCGGACGGTCCGCGATCCTGGCCCGGACGGTCCGCGAACCCGCTATAATTCATTTCTCCGAACCCGTCACCTTCGGGTTTTTCGGTTTCTCACCTACCGGACGGTCCGCGCCAGAGGCCGGACGGTCCGCGCAAGGGCTCGGACGGTCTTTGCTTTTCCTCCGGACAGTCCATAGTGTAGACTTCGATTTTTGCATTGGTTCTGGCCGAGTGACATCCTTGTGTCGCGGACGGTCCGCCTCAAGGGCCCGGACAGTCCGCGCTTGGCCTGTTTTTCCAAAAAGCTTCTCCTGTCCGGAATAATCTACGGTATTTCGGACAGTCGATTTAGTATGGTTATAGATGAACCTTTGGCACCTGTAGAACATATAATCTAGAGCAAAACTAGTCAGTCCAATTGTTTGTGTTGGGCAATTCAACCACCAAAATTATATAGGAACTAGGTGTAAGCCTAATTCCCTTTCAATCTCCCCCTTTTTAGTGATTGATGCCAACACAAACCAAAGCAAATGTAGAAGTGCATAATTGAACTAGTTTGCATAATGTAAGTGCAAAGGTTGCTTGGAATTGAGCCAATATAAATGCTTACAAGATATGCATGGATTGTTTCTTCATTTTTAACATTTTGGACCACGCTTGCACCACATGTTTTGTTTTTGCAAAATCTTTTGTAAATATTTTCAAAGTTCTTTTGCAAATAGTCAAAGGCAAATGAATAAGATTTTGAGAAGCATTTTCAAGATTTGAAATTTTCTCCCCCTGTTTCAAATGATTTTCCTTTGACTAAACAAAACTCCCCCTAAATGAGATTCTCCTCTTAGTGTTCAAGAGGGTTTTGATGTATCATTTTGAAATACTACTTTCTCCCCCTTTTGAACACAATAGGATACCAATTGAAAATATTCAACACTTAAGTTAAGTTTTTGAAATTGGTGGTGGTGCGGTCCTTTTGCTTTGGGCTCTTACTTTCTCCCCCTTTGGCATGAATCGCCAAAAACGGAATCATTAGAGCCCTCGAAGTGCTTTCTTCCCCTTTGGTCATAAATAAATGAGTTAAGATTATACCAAAGACGAAGTCCTTTTGCTTGGTGCTCAAGTTTTCTCCCCCTTGAACGGAGAGTTGCTTGGAGCGACGGCGAAGGATGAGTTACGTAGTGGAAGCCTTTGTCTTCGCCGAAGACTCCAATTCCCTTTCAATACACCTATGACTTGGTTTGAAATAGACTTGAAAACACATTAGTCATAGCATATGAAAGAGACATGATCAAAGGTATATAAAATGAGCTATATGTGCAAGCTAGCAAAAGAAATTGCACGAATCAAAAATATTGAGCTCATGCCTAAGTTTGTTAAAAGATTGTTCATCAAGAGGCTTGGTAAAGATATCGGCTAATTGATCTTTAGTATTAATGTAAGAAATCTCGATATCTCCCTTTTGTTGGTGATCCCTCAAAAAGTGATACCAAATGGCTATGTGTTTAGTGCGGCTATGCTCGTCGGGATTGTCGACCATTTTGATTGCACTCTCATTATCACATAGCAAAGGAACTTTGGTTAATTTGTAACCGTAGTCCCGCAGGGTTTGCCTCATCCAAAGCAATTGCGCGCAACAATGGCCTGCGGCAATATACTCGGCTTCGGCGGTGGAAAGAGCGACCGAATTTTGCTTCTTTGAAGCCCAAGACACCAAGGATCTTCCAAAGAACTGGCAAGTCCCCGATGTGCTCTTCCTATTGATTTTACACCCCGCCCAATCGGCATCCGAATAACCAATCAAATCAAATGTGGATCCCCAAGGATACCAAAGCCCAAACTTAGGAGTATAAGCCAAATATCTCAAGATTCGTTTTACGGTCGTAAGGTGAGCTTCCTTAGGGTCGGCTTGGAATCTTGCACACATGCATACGGAAAGCATAATATCCGGTCGAGATGCACATAAATAGAGTAAAGAACCTATCATCGACCGGTATACCTTTTGATCCACGGACTTACCTCCCGTGTCGAGGTCGAGATGCCCATTAGTTCCCATGGGTGTCTTGATGGGTTTGGCATCCTTCATCCCAAACTTGGTTAGAATGTCTTGAGTGTACTTCGTTTGGCTGATGAAGGTGCCCTCTTGGAGTTGTTTGACTTGGAATCCTAGAAAATACTTCAACTCCCCCATCATAGACATCTCGAACTTCTGTGTCATGGTCCTACTAAACTCTTCACATGTAGACTCATTAGTAGACCCAAATATAATATCATCAACATAAATTTGGCATACAAACAAGTCATTTTCAAGAGTTTTAGTAAAGAGTGTGGGATCGGCCTTTCCGACTTTGAAGCCATTTGCAATAAGGAAATCTCTAAGGCATTCATACCATGCTCTTGGGGCTTGCTTGAGCCCATAAAGCGCCTTAGAGAGCTTATAGACATGGTTAGGATACTCACTGTCTTCAAAGCCGGGAGGTTGCTCAACATAGACCTCTTCCTTGATTGGTCCATTGAGGAAGGCACTTTTCACGTCCATTTGATAAAGCTTAAAGCCATGGTAAGTAGCATAGGCCAATAATATTCGAATTGACTCAAGCCTAGCTACGGGTGCATAGGTTTCACCGAAATCCAAACCTTCGACTTGGGAGTATCCCTTGGCCACAAGTCGAGCTTTGTTCCTTGTCACCACACCATGCTCATCTTGCTTGTTGCGGAAGACCCATTTGGTTCCTACAACATTTTGGTTAGGACGTGGAACTAAATGCCATACCTCATTCCTAGTGAAGTTGTTGAGTTCCTCTTGCATTGCCACCACCCAATCCGAATCTTGAAGTGCTTCCTCTACCCTGTGTGGCTCAATAGAGGAAACAAACGAGTAATGTTCGCAAAAGTGTGCAACACGAGATCTAGTGGTTACCCCCTTATGAATGTCGCCGAGGATGGTGTCGACGGGGTGATCTCGTTGGATTGCTTGGTGGACTCTTGGGTGTGGCGGCCTTTGCTCTTCATCCTCCTTGTCTTCCTCATTTGCATCTCCCCCTTGATCATTGCCATCATCTTGAGGTGGCTCATTTGCTTGATCTTCTACTTCATCAACTTGAGCTTCATCCTCATTTTGAGTTGGTGGAGATGCTTGCGTGGAGGAGGATGGTTGATCTTGTGTGTTTGCAGGCTCTTTGGATTCCTTAGGACACACATCCCCGATGGACATGTTCCTTAACGCGATGCACGGAGCCTCGTCATCACCTATCTCATCAAGATCAACATGCTCTACTTGAGAGCCGTTAGTTTCATCAAACACAACGTCACATGAGACTTCAACTAGTCCGGTGGACTTGTTAAAGACCCTATATGCCCTTGTGTTTGAGCCATAACCAAGTAAAAAGCCTTCTACAGTCTTAGGAGCAAATTTAGATTTTCTACCTCTTTTAACTAGAATAAAGCATTTGCTACCAAAGACTCTAAAATATGAAATGTTGGGCTTTTTACCGGTTAGGAGTTCATACGATGTCTTCTTGAGGATTCGGTGAAGATATAACCGGTTGATGGCGTAGCAAGCGGTGTTGACCGCCTCGGCCCAAAACCGATCCGAAGTCTTGTACTCATCAAGCATGGTCCTTGCCATGTCCAATAGAGTTCTATTCTTCCTCTCCACTACACCATTTTGTTGAGGTGTGTAGGGAGAAGAGAACTCATGCTTGATTCCCTCCTCCTCAAGGAAGCCTTCGATTTGAGAGTTCTTGAACTCCGTCCCGTTGTCGCTTCTAATTTTCTTGATCCTTAAGCCGAACTCATTTTGAGCCCGTCTCAAGAATCCCTTTAAGGTTTCTTGGGTTTGAGATTTTTCCTGTAAAAAGAATACCCAAGTGAAGCGAGAATAATCATCCACAATAACTAGACAGTACTTACTCCCGCCGATGCTTATGTAGGCTATTGGGCCGAATAGATCCATGTGCAGGAGCTCCAGTGGCCTGTCGGTCATCATTATGTTCTTATGCGGATGATGAGAGCCAACTTGCTTTCCTGCTTGGCATGCGCTACAAATCCTGTCTTTCTCAAAATGAACATTTGTTAGTCCTAAAATGTGTTCTCCCTTTAGAAGCTTATGAAGATTCTTCATCCCAACATGAGCTAGTCGGCGGTGCCAGAGCCAACCCATGTTAGTCTTAGCAATTAAGCAAGTGTCGAGTTCAGCTCTATCAAAATCTACCAAGTATAGCTGACCCTCTAACACTCCCTTAAATGCAATTGAATCATCACTTCTTCTAAAGACAGTGACACCTATATCAGTGAATAGACAGTTGTAGCCCATTTGACATAATTGGGAAACAGAAAGCAAGTTGTAATCTAAGGAATCAACAAGAAAAACATTGGAAATGGAATGGTCCGGAGATATAGCAATTTTACCCAAACCTTTGACCAAACCTTGATTTCCATCCCCGAATGTGATAGCTCGTTGGGGATCTTGGTTTTTCTCATAGGAGGAGAACATTTTCTTCTCCCCTGTCATGTGGTTCGTGCACCCGCTGTCAAGTATCCAACTTGAGCCCCCGGATGCATAAACCTACAAAACAAGTTTAGTTCTTGACTTTAGGTACCCAAATGGTTTTGGGTCCTTTGGC
Source organism: Zea mays (assembly GCF_902167145.1). Classification (NCBI taxonomy): domain Eukaryota; kingdom Viridiplantae; phylum Streptophyta; class Magnoliopsida; order Poales; family Poaceae; genus Zea; species Zea mays. Next base: position 54,273 of record NW_023366784.1, on the reverse strand, counting down.
ATTAGACACAAGAACTTTGGGTACCCAAACACAAGTCTTTGACCCCTTGTGCTTGCCCCCAACATATTTGGCAATTACCTTGCCGGATTTGTTAGTTAAAATATAAGATGCATCAAAAGTTTTAAAGGAAATGTTTTGATCATTTGATGCACTAGGAGTTTTCTTTCTAGACAACCTAGCACGGGTTGGTTGCCTAGAGCTAGATGTCTCACTCTTATACATAAAAGCATGGTTAGAACCAGAGTGAGACTTCCTAGAATGAATTTTTCTAATTTTGTCCTCGGGATAACCGGCAGGGTATAAAATGTAACCCTCGTTATCCTGAGGCATGGGAGCCTTGCCCTTAACAAAATTGGACAATCTTTTAGGAGGGGCATTAAGTTTGACATTGTCTCCCCTTTGGAAGCCAATGCCATCCTTGATGCCAGGGCGTCTCCCATTATAAAGCATGCTACGAGCAAATTTAAATTTCTCATTTTCTAGGTTGTGCTCGGCAATTTTAGCATCTAATTTAGCTATATGATCATTTTGTTGTTTAATTAAAATCATGTGATCATGAATAGCATCTACATCAATATCTCTACATCTAGTGCAAATAGTGACATGCTCAATGGTAGATGTAGAGGGTTTGCAAGAATTAAGTTCAACAATCTTAGCATGAAGTATATCATTCTTATCTCTAAGATCGGAAATTGTAATTTTGCAAACATCAAAATCTTTAGCCTTAGCAAGCAATTTTTTATTTTCATCTCTAAGGCTAGCAAGGGAAATGTTTAATTCATCAATCCTAGCAAGCAAATCATCATTATTATCTCTAGGATTGGGAATTGAAACATTGCAAACATGTGAATCAACCTTATTTAAACTAGCATTTTCATTCCTAAGGTTGTCAATCATCTCACGGCAAGCATTTTTAACCTTAACATGCTTCTTATTTTCTTTAATAAGGAAGTCCTCTTGGGTGTCCAAGAGATCATCCTTTTCATGAATGGCACTAATCAATTCATTAAGTTTTTTCTTTTTGTTGCATGTTGAGGTTGGCAAAAAGAGAGCGCAAGTTATCCTCCTCATCACTAGCATTATCATCACTAGAAGACTCATATTTAGTGGATGATTTGGATTTTACCTTCTTTTTGCCGTCCTTTGCCATGAGGCACTTGTGGCCGACATTTGGGAAGAGAAGTCCCTTGGTGACGGCGATGTTGGCGGCGTCCTCGTCGTCGGAGGAGTCGCTTGAGCTTTCGTCGGAATCCCACTCCCGACAAACATGGGCATCTCCGCCCTTCTTCTTGTAGTACCTCTTCTTCTCCTTTCTTCTCCCTTTCTTGTCGTTGCCTCGGTCACTGTCACTTGATATAGGACATTTAGCAATAAAATGACCGGGCTTACCACATTTGTAGCAAACCTTCTTGGAGCGGGACTTGTAGTCTTTCCCCCTCCTCTGTTTGAGGATTTGGCGGAAGCTCTTGATGACTAGCGCCATTTCTTCATTGTCAAGCTTGGAGGCGTCTATTGGTTGTCGATTTGGTGTAGACTCCTCCTTCTTTTCTTCCGTCGCTTTGAATGCGACGGGTTGAGCTTCGGATGTAGATGGATCATCAAGCTCGTTGATCTTCCTTGAGCCTTCGACCATGCACTCAAAACTTACAAAATGCCCGATAACTTCCTCGGGGGTCATTTTAGTATATCTACGATTACCATGAATTAATTGAACTTGAGTAGGGTTAAGGAAAATAAGAAATCCTAGAATAACCTTAACCACCTCGTGGTCATCCCACTTTACGCTCCCGAGGTTGTGCACTTGGTTCACCAAGGTCTTCAGCCGGTTGTACATATGTTGTGGCTCCTCCCCTTTGCGAAGCCGGAACCGACCGAGCTCCCCCTCGATCGTTTCCCGCTTGGTGATCTTGGTGAGCTCGTCTCCCTCGTGCGCGGTTTTGAGCACATCCCAAACCTCCTTGGCGCTCTTCAACCCTTGAACTTTGTTATACTCCTCTCTACTCAAAGAGGCGAGGAGTATTGTTGTCGCTTGAGAGTTGAAGTGCTCGATTTGGGCCACCTCATCCTCGTCATAGTCTTTATCCCCTACTGACGGTACCTGTGCACCAAACTCAACAACATCCCATATACTTTTGTGGAGTGAGGTTAGATGAAATCTCATTAAATCACTCCACCTAGCATAATCTTCACCATCAAAAGTTGGTGGTTTGCCTAATGGGACGGAAAGTAGAGGTGCATGTTTAGAAATGCGAGAATAGTGTAGGGGGATCTTACTAAACTTCTTACGCTCTTGGCGTTTAGAAGTTACGGAGGGCGCATCGGAGTCGGAGGTTGATGTTGATGAAGTGTCGGTCTCGTAGTAGACCACTTTCCTCATCCTCTTTTGCTTGTCCCCGCTTCGATGCGGCTTGTGGGAAGAAGATTTTTCCTTCTTCTCTTTGTGGTGAGAAGAAGATTTCTTCTCCTTCCCTTTGTTGGAGGAGCTCTTCTTCTTCTCCCTCCTTTTGGTGCGGGACTCTTCCGATGAAGTGCTCCCGTGGCTTGTAGTGGGCTTTTCGCCGGTCTCCATCTCCTTCTTGGCGTGATCTCCCGACATCACTTCGAGCCGTTAGGCTCTAATGAAGCACCGAGCTTTGATACCAATTGAAAGTCGCCTAGAGGGGGGTGAATAGGGCGAAACTGAAATTTACAAATATAAACACAACTACAAGCCGGGTTAGCGTTAGTAATAAAGAAACGAGTCCGCGAGAGAGGGTGGAAAACAAATCGCAAGCAAATGAAGAGTGTGACACGCGGATTTGTTTTACCGAGGTTCGGTTCTTGCAAACCTACTCCCCGTTGAGGAGGCCACAGAGGCCGGGTCTCTTTCAACCCTTCCCTCTCTCAAACGATCCCACGGATCGAGTGAGCTTTCTCTTCTCAATCACTTGGAACACAAAGTTCCCACAAGGGCCACCACACAATTGGTGCCTCTTGCCTCGATTACAAGTGAGTGCTTGATCGTAATGAAAGAATCAAGAAAGCACGATTGCAAAAAGGCCAAGCGACAAGAGCGACGAATAACACACGGATCACTTTCTCTCTCAAGTCACTAATCACTAATGATCTCTTTTCTCAATTGTGAAACTTGGAGAGATGGAGGCTTTGAATGTGTCTTGGAATCGAATGCTAGCTCTTGTATTGAATGTTGAATGTTGGAATGCTTGGATGAAGTGAATGGAGGTGGTTGGGGTTGTATTTATAGCCACCAACCACTTCCTAGCTGTTGCTCCATTCTGCTGAGCGCGGACGGTCCGCGTGCCAGGTCTGGACGGTCCGCCCCAGTAGATCAACGGCTGAAAATGCAACGGTCAGCAGTAACGGCTATATCAACGGCTATATTGCATTTAATGCGTTGTCAGATGTCAGACAGACCCAGTCGCGGACGGTCCGCGATCCTGGCCCGGACGGTCCGCGAACCCGCTATAATTCATTTCTCCGAACCCGTCACCTTCGGGTTTTTCGGTTTCTCACCTACCGGACGGTCCGCGCCAGAGGCCGGACGGTCCGCGCAAGGGCTCGGACGGTCTTTGCTTTTCCTCCGGACAGTCCATAGTGTAGACTTCGATTTTTGCATTGGTTCTGGCCGAGTGACATCCTTGTGTCGCGGACGGTCCGCCGCAAGGGCCCGGACAGTCCGCGCTTGGCCTGTTTTTCCAAAAAGCTTCTCCTGTCCGGAATAATCTACGGTATTTCGGACAGTCGATTTAGTATGGTTATAGATGAACCTTTGGCACCTGTAGAACATATAATCTAGAGCAAAACTAGTCAGTCCAATTGTTTGTGTTGGGCAATTCAACCACCAAAATTATATAGGAACTAGGTGTAATCCTAATTCCCTTTCAACCATTTCTTGGTCAAAAATCCGTAGGTCTTAGCCTCTAGTATTATTGAAAATGGTCGCTCATGGCTATTTTCATAAAAAATGGGGGTTGTGTGGCCATTTATCATCGACTAGAGGCTCATAAACCTCACCCCACATATGTTTCCTTGCCATAGATTACATTCTTGGATTTCTGGTGGAGACCATTTCTTGGTCAAAAATCCGTAGGTGTTAGCCTTCGGTATTATTGAAAATGGTCGTTCATGGCTATTTTCGACACCCACATATGTTTCCTTTCCATAGATCACATTCTTGGATTTCTGGTGGAGACCATTTCTTGGTCTAAAATCCGTAGGTGTTAGCCTCTAGTATTATTGAAAATGGTCGCTCATGGCTATTTTCAAGGTCGCTCATGGCTATTTTCATAAAAAATGGGGGTTGTGTGGCCATTTATCATCGACTAGAGGCTCATAAACCTCACCCCACATATGTTTCCTTGCCATAGATCACATTCTTGGATTTCTGGTGGAGACCATTTCTTGGTCAAAAACTCGTACGTGTTAGCCTTCGGTATTATTGAAAATGGTCGTTCATGGCTATTTTCGACAAAAATGGGGGTTGTGTGGCCATTGATCATCGACCAGAGGCTCGTACACCTCAACCACATATGCTTCCTTGCCATAGATCACATTCTTGGATTTCTGGTGGAGACCATTTCTTGGTCAAAAATCCGTAGGTGTTAGCCTTCGGTATTATTGAAAATGGTCATTCATGGCTATTTTCGGCAAAATGGGGGTTGTGTGGCCATTGATCGTCGACCAGAGGCTCATACACCTCACCCCACATATGTTTCCTTGTCGTAGATCACATTCTTGGATTTCTGGTGGAGACCATTTCTTGGTGAAAAATCCGTAGGTGTTAGCCTTCGATATTATTGAAAATGGTCGTTCATGGCTATTTTCGACAAAAAAAGGGGGTTGTGTGGCCATTGATCATCGACCAGAGGCTCATACACCTCACCCCACATATGTTTCCTTGCCATAGATCACATTCTTGGATTTCTGGTGGAGACCATTTCATGGGCAAAAATCCGTAGGTCTTAGCCTCTAGTATTATTGAAAATGGTCGTTCATGGCTATTTTCGACAAAAATGGGGGTTGTGTGGCCATTGATCATCGACCAGACGCTCATACACTTCACCCCACATATGTTTCCTTGCCATAGATCACATTCTTGGATTTCTGGTGGAGACCATTTCTTGGTCAATAATCCGTAGGTGTTAGCCTTCGGTATTATTGAAAATGGTCGTTCATGGCTATTTTCGACAAAAATGGGGGTTGTGTGGCCATTGATCATCGACCAGAGGCTCATACACCTCACCCCACATATGTTTCCTTGCCATAGATCACATTCTTGGATTTCTGGTGGAGACCATTTCTTGGTCAAAAATCCGTAGGTGTTAGCCTTCGGTATTATTGAAAATGGTCGTTCATGGCTATTTTCGACAAAAATGGGGGTTGTGTGGCCATTGATCATCGACCAGACGCTCATACACCTCACCCCACATATGTTTCCTTGCCATAGATCACATTCTTGGATTTCTGGTGGAGACCATTTCTTGGTCAAAAATCCGTAGGTGTTAGCCTTCGGTATTATTGAAAATGGTCGTTCATGGCTATTTTTGACAAAAATGGGGGTTGTGTGGCCATTGATCATCGACCAGACGCTCATACACCTCACCCCACATATGTTTCCTTGTCAGAGATCACATTCTTGGATTTCTGGTGGAGACCATTTCTTGGTCAAAAATCCGTAGGTGTTAGCCTTCGATATTATTGAAAATGGTCGTTCATGGCTATTTTTGACAAAAATGGGGTTGTGTGGCCATTGATCGTCGACCAGAGGCTCATACACCTCACCCCACATATGTTTCCTTGCCATAGATCACATTCTTGGATTTCTGGTGGAGACCATTTCTTGGTCAAAAATCCGTAGGTGTTAGCCTTCGGTATTATTGAAAATGGTCGTTCATGTCTATTTTCGACAAAAATGGGGGTTGTGTGGCCATTGATCATCGACTAGAGGCTCATACACCTTCATTCATGGCTATTTTCGACAAAAATGGGGGTTGTGTGGCCATTGATCATCGACCAGAGGCTCATACACCTCACCCCACATATGTTTCCTTGCCATAGATCACATTCTTGGATTTCTGGTGGAGACCATTTCTTGGTCAAAAATCCGTAGGTGTTATTCTTGGATTTCTGGTGGAGACCATTTCTTGGTTAAAAATCCGTAGGTGTTAGCCTTCGATATTATTGAAAATGGTCGTTCATGGCTATTTTCGACAAAAATGGGGGTTGTGTGGCCATTGATCATTGACCAGAGGCTCATACACCTCACCCCACATATGTTTCCTTGCCATAGATCACATTCTTGGATTTCTGGTGGAGACCATTTCTTGGTCAAAAATCCGTAGGTGTTAGCCTTCGGTATTATTGAAAATGGTTGTTCGTGGCTATTTTCGACAAAAATGGGGGTTGTGTGGCCATTGATCGTCGACCAGAGGCTCATACACCTCACCCCACATATGTTTCCTTGCCATAGATCACATTCTTGGATTTCTGGTGGAGACCATTTCTTGGTCAAAAATCCGTAGGTGTTAGCCTTCGGTATTATTGAAAATGGTCGTTCATGGCTATTTTCGACAAAAATGGGGGTTGTGTGGCCATTGATCATCGACCAGACGCTCATACACCTCACCCCACATATGTTTCCTTGCCATAGATCACATTCTTGGATTTCTGGTGGAGACCATTTCTTGGTCAAAAATCCGTAGGTGTTAGCCTTCGGTATTATTGAAAATGGTCGTTCATGGCTATTTTCGACAAAAATGGGGGTTGTGTGGCCATTGATCATCGACCAGACGCTCATACACCTCACCCCACATATGTTTCCTTGTCAGAGATCACATTCTTGGATTTCTGGTGGAGACCATTTCTTGGTCAAAAATCCGTAGGTGTTAGCCTTCGGTATTATTGAAAATGGTCGTTCATGGCTATTTTCGACAAAAATGGGGGTTGTGTGGCCATTGATCATCGACCAGAGGCTCATACACCTCACCCCACATATGTTTCCTTGCCATAGATCACATTCTCGATTTCTGGTGGAGACCATTTCTTGGTCAAAAATCCGTAGGTGTTAGCCTTCGGTATTATTGAAAATGGTCGTTCATGGCTATTTTCGACAAAAATGGGGGTTGTGTGGCCATTGATCATCGACCAGACGCTCATACACCTCACCCCACATATGTTTCCTTGCCATAGATCACATTCTTGGATTTCTGGTGGAGACCATTTCTTGGTCAAAAATCCGTAGGTGTTAGCCTTCGGTATTATTGAAAATGGTCGTTCATGGCTATTTTTGACAAAAATGGGGGTTGTGTGGCCATTTATCATCGACCAGACGCTCATACACCTCACCCCACATATGTTTCCTTGTCAGAGATCACATTCTTGGATTTCTGGTGGAGACCATTTCTTGGTCAAAAATCCGTAGGTGTTAGCCTTCGATATTATTGAAAATGGTCGTTCATGGCTATTTTTGACAAAAATGGGGGTTGTGTGGCCATTGATCGTCGACCAGAGGCTCATACACCTCACCCCACATATGTTTCCTTGCCATAGATCACATTCTTGGATTTCTGGTGGAGACCATTTCTTGGTCAAAAATCCGTAGGTGTTAGCCTTCGGTATTATTGAAAATGGTCGTTCATGTCTATTTTCGACAAAAATGGGGGTTGTGTGGCCATTGATCATCGACTAGAGGCTCATACACCTTCATTCATGGCTATTTTCGACAAAAATGGGGGTTGTGTGGCCATTGATCATCGACCAGAGGCTCATACACCTCACCCCACATATGTTTCCTTGCCATAGATCACATTCTTGGATTTCTGGTGGAGACCATTTCATGGTCAAAAATCCGTAGGTGTTATTCTTGGATTTCTGGTGGAGACCATTTCTTGGTTAAAAATCCGTAGGTGTTAGCCTTCGATATTATTGAAAATGGTCGTTCATGGCTATTTTCGACAAAAATGGGGGTTGTGTGGCCATTGATCATCGACCAGAGGCTCATACACCTCACCCCACATATGTTTCCTTGCCATAGATCACATTCTTGGATTTCTGGTGGAGACCATTTCTTGGTCAAAAATCCGTAGGTGTTAGCCTTCGGTATTATTGAAAATGGTCGTTCATGGCTATTTTCGACAAAAATGGGGGTTGTGTGGCCATTGATCATCGACCAGAGGCTCATACACCTCACCCCACATATGTTTCCTTGCCATAGATCACATTCTTGGATTTCTGGTGGAGACCATTTCTTGGTCAAAAATCCGTAGGTGTTAGCCTTCGGTATTATTGAAAATGGTCGTTCATGGCTATTTTCGACAAAAATGGGGGTTGTGTGGCCATTGATCATCGACCAGACGCTCATACACCTCACCCCACATATGTTTCCTTGCCATAGATCACATTCTTGGATTTCTGGTGGAGACCATTTCTTGGTCAAAAATCCGTAGGTGTTAGCCTTCGGTATTATTGAAAATGGTCGTTCATGGCTATTTTCGACAAAAATGGGGGTTGTGTGGCCATTGATCATCGACCAGATGCTCATACACCTCACCCCACATATGTTTCCTTGTCAGAGATCACATTCTTGGATTTCTGGTGGAGACCATTTCTTGGTCAAACATCCGTAGGTGTTAGCCTTTGGTATTATTGAAAATGGTCGTTCATGGCTATTTTCGACAAAAATGGGGGTTGTGTGGCCATTGATCATCGACCAGAGGCTCATACACCTCACCCCACATATGTTTCCTTGCCATATATCACATTCTTGGATTTCTGGTGGAGACCATTTCTTGGTCAAAAATCCGTAGGTGTTAGCCTTCGGTATTATTGAAAATGGTCGTTCATGGCTATTTTCGACAAAAATGGGGGTTGTGTGGCCATTGATCATCGACCAGACGCTCATACACCTCACCCCACATATGTTTCCTTGCCATAGATCACATTCTTGGATTTCTGGTGGAGACCATTTCTTGGTCAAAAATCCGTAGGTGTTAGCCTTCGGTATTATTGAAAATGGTCGTTCATGGCTATTTTTGACAAAAATGGGGGTTGTGTGGCCATTGATCATCGACCAGACGCTCATACACCTCACCCCACATATGTTTCCTTGTCAGAGATCACATTCTTGGATTTCTGGTGGAGACCATTTCTTGGTCAAAAATCCGTAGGTGTTAGCCTTCGATATTATTGAAAATGGTCGTTCATGGCTATTTTTGACAAAAATGGGGGTTGTGTGGCCATTGATCGTCGACCAGAGGCTCATACACCTCACCCCACATATGTTTCCTTGCCATAGATCACATTCTTGGATTTCTGGTGGAGACCATTTCTTGGTCAAAAATCCGTAGGTGTTAGCCTTCGGTATTATTGAAAATGGTCGTTCATGTCTATTTTCGACAAAAATGGGGGTTGTGTGGCCATTGATCATCGACTAGAGGCTCATACACCTTCATTCATGGCTATTTTCGAGAAAAATGGGGGTTGTGTGGCCATTGATCATCGACCAGAGGCTCATACACCTCACCCCACATATGTTTCCTTGCCATAGATCACATTCTTGGATTTCTGGTGGAGACCATTTCTTGGTTAAAAATCCGTAGGTGTTAGCCTTCGATATTATTGAAAATGGTCGTTCATGGCTATTTTCGACAAAAATGGGGGTTGTGTGGCCATTGATCATCGACCAGAGGCTCATACACCTCACCCCACATATGTTTCCTTGCCATAGATCACATTCTTGGATTTCTGGTGGAGACCATTTCTTGGTCAAAAATCCGTAGGTGTTAGCCTTCGGTATTATTGAAAATGGTCGTTCATGGCTATTTTCGACAAAAATGGGGGTTGTGTGGCCATTGATCATCGACCAGAGGCTCATACACCTCACCCCACATATGTTTCCTTGCCATAGATCACATTCTTGGATTTCTGGTGGAGACCATTTCTTGGTCAAAAATCCGTAGGTGTTAGCCTTCGGTATTATTGAAAATGGTCGTTCATGGCTATTTTCGACAAAAATGGGGGTTGTGTGGCCATTGATCATCGACCAGACGCTCATACACCTCACCCCACATATGTTTCCTTGTCAGAGATCACATTCTTGGATTTCTGGTGGAGACCATTTCTTGGTCAAAAATCTGTAGGTGTTAGCCTTCGATATTATTGAAAATGGTCGTTCATGGCTATTTTTGACAAAAATGGGGGTTGTGTGGCCATTGATCGTCGACCAGAGGCTCATACACCTCACCCCACATATGTTTCCTTGCCATAGATCACATTCTTGGATTTCTGGTGGAGACCATTTCTTGGTCAAAAATCCGTAGGTGTTAGCCTTCGGTATTATTGAAAATGGTCGTTCATGTCTATTTTCGACAAAAATGGGGGTTGTGTGGCCATTGATCATCGACTAGAGGCTCATACACCTTCATTCATGGCTATTTTCGACAAAAATGGGGGTTGTGTGGCCATTGATCATCGACCAGAGGCTCATACACCTCACCCCACATATGTTTCCTTGCCATAGATCACATTCTTGGATTTCTGGTGGAGACCATTTCTTGGTCAAAAATCCGTAGGTGTTATTCTTGGATTTCTGGTGGAGACCATTTCTTGGTTAAAAATCCGTAGGTGTTAGCCTTCGATATTATTGAAAATGGTCGTTCATGGCTATTTTCGACAAAAATGGGGGTTGTGTGGCCATTGATCATCGATGAGAGGCTCATACACCTCACCCCACATATGTTTCCTTGCCATAGATCACATTCTTGGATTTTTGGTGGAGACCATTTCTTGGTCAAAAACTCGTACGTGTTAGCCTTCGATATTATTGAAAATGGCCGTTCATGGCTATTTTCGACAAAAATGGGGGTTGTGTGGCCATTGATCATCGACCAGAGGCTCATACACCTCACCCTACATATGTTTCCTTGCCATAGATCACATTCTTGCATTTCTGGTGGAGACCATTTCTTGGTCAAAAATCCGTAGGTGTTAGCCTTCGGTATTATTGAAAATGGTCGTTCATGGCTATTTTCGACAAAAATGGGGGTTGTGTGGCCATTGATCATCGACCAGACGCTCATACACCTCACCCCACATATGTTTCCTTGCCATAGATCACATTCTTGGATTTCTGGTGGAGACCATTTCTAGGTCAAAAATCTGTAGGTGTTAGCCTTCGGTATTATTGAAAATGGTCGTTCATGGCTATTTTCGACAAAAATGGGGGTTGTGTGGCCATTGATCATCGACCAGACGCTCATACACCTCACCCCACATATGTTTCCTTGTCGTAGATCACATTCTTGGATTTCTGGTGGAGACCATTTCTTGGTCAAAAATCCGTAGGTGTTAGCCTTCGATATTATTGAAAATGGTCGTTCATGGCTATTTTTGACAAAAATGGGGGTTGTGTGGCCATTGATCGTCGACCAGAGGCTCATACACCTCACCCCACATATGTTTCCTTGCCATAGATCACATTCTTGGATTTCTGGTGGAGACCATTTCTTGGTCAAAAATCCGTAGGTGTTAGCCTTCGGTATTATTGAAAATGGTCGTTCATGGCTATTTTCGACAAAAATGGGGGTTGTGTGGCCATTGATCATCGACTAGAGGCTCATACACCTTCATTCATGGCTATTTTCGACAAAAATGGGGGTTGTGTGGCCATTGATCATCGACCAGAGGCTCATACACCAATCCCCACATATGTCTCCTTGCCATAGATCACATTCTTGGATTTCTGGTGGAGACCATTTCTTGGTCAAAAATCCATAGGTGTTAGCCTTCGGTATTATTGAAAATGGTCGTTCATGGCTATTTTCATAAAAAATGGGGGTTGTGTGGCCATTGATCATCGACCAGAGGCTCATACACCTCACCCCACATATGTTTCCTTGCCATAGATCACATTCTTGGATTTCTGGTGGAGACCATTTCTTGGTCAAAAATCCGTAGGTGTTAGCCTTCGGTATTATTGAAAATGGTCGTTCATGGCTATTTTCGACAAAAATGGGGGTTGTGTGGCCATTGATCATCGACCAGAGGCTCATACACCTCACCCCACATATGTTTCCTTGCCATAGATCACATTCTTGGATTTCTGGTGGAGACCATTTCTTGGTCAAAAATCCGTAGGTGTTAGCCTTCGGTATTATTGAAAATGGTCGTTCATGGCTATTTTCGACAAAAATGGGGGTTGTGTGGCCATTGATCATCGACCAGACGCTCATACACCTCACCCCACATATGTTTCCTTGTCAGAGATCACATTCTTGGATTTCTGGTGGAGACCATTTCTTGATCAAAAATCTGTAGGTGTTAGCCTTCGATATTATTGAAAATGGTCGTTCATGGCTATTTTTGACAAAAATGGGGGTTGTGTGGCCATTGATCGTCGACCAGAGGCTCATACACCTCACCCCACATATGTTTCCTTGCCATAGATCACATTCTTGGATTTCTGGTGGAGACCATTTCTTGGTCAAAAATCCGTAGGTGTTAGCCTTCGGTATTATTGAAAATGGTCGTTCATGTCTATTTTCGACAAAAATGGGGGTTGTGTGGCCATTGATCATCGACTAGAGGCTCATACACCTTCATTCATGGCTATTTTCGACAAAAATGGGGGTTGTGTGGCCATTGATCATCGACCAGAGGCTCATACACCTCACCCCACATATGTTTCCTTGCCATAGATCACATTCTTGGATTTCTGGTGGAGACCATTTCTTGGTCAAAAATCCGTAGGTGTTATTCTTGGATTTCTGGTGGAGACCATTTCTTGGTTAAAAATCCGTAGGTGTTAGCCTTCGATATTATTGAAAATGGTCGTTCATGGCTATTTTCGACAAAAATGGGGGTTGTGTGGCCATTGATCATCGATGAGAGGCTCATACACCTCACCCCACATATGTTTCCTTGCCATAGATCACATTCTTGGATTTTTGGTGGAGACCATTTCTTGGTCAAAAACTCGTACGTGTTAGCCTTCGATATTATTGAAAATGGCCGTTCATGGCTATTTTCGACAAAAATGGGGGTTGTGTGGCCATTGATCATCGACCAGAGGCTCATACACCTCACCCTACATATGTTTCCTTGCCATAGATCACATTCTTGCATTTCTGGTGGAGACCATTTCTTGGTCAAAAATCCGTAGGTGTTAGCCTTCGGTATTATTGAAAATGGTCGTTCATGGCTATTTTCGACAAAAATGGGGGTTGTGTGGCCATTGATCATCGACCAGACGCTCATACACCTCACCCCACATATGTTTCCTTGCCATAGATCACATTCTTGGATTTCTGGTGGAGACCATTTCTAGGTCAAAAATCTGTAGGTGTTAGCCTTCGGTATTATTGAAAATGGTCGTTCATGGCTATTTTCGACAAAAATGGGGGTTGTGTGGCCATTGATCATCGACCAGACGCTCATACACCTCACCCCACATATGTTTCCTTGTCGTAGATCACATTCTTGGATTTCTGGTGGAGACCATTTCTTGGTCAAAAATCCGTAGGTGTTAGCCTTCGATATTATTGAAAATGGTCGTTCATGGCTATTTTTGACAAAAATGGGGGTTGTGTGGCCATTGATCGTCGACCAGAGGCTCATACACCTCACCCCACATATGTTTCCTTGCCATAGATCACATTCTTGGATTTCTGGTGGAGACCATTTCTTGGTCAAAAATCCGTAGGTGTTAGCCTTCGGTATTATTGAAAATGGTCGTTCATGGCTATTTTCGACAAAAATGGGGGTTGTGTGGCCATTGATCATCGACTAGAGGCTCATACACCTTCATTCATGGCTATTTTCGACAAAAATGGGGGTTGTGTGGCCATTGATCATCGACCAGAGGCTCATACACCAATCCCCACATATGTCTCCTTGCCATAGATCACATTCTTGGATTTCTGGTGGAGACCATTTCTTGGTCAAAAATCCATAGGTGTTAGCCTTCGGTATTATTGAAAATGGTCGTTCATGGCTATTTTCATAAAAAATGGGGGTTGTGTGGCCATTGATCATCGACCAGAGGCTCATACACCTCACCCCACATATGTTTCCTTGCCATAGATCACATTCTTGGATTTCTGGTGGAGACCATTTCTTGGTCAAAAATCCGTAGGTGTTAGCCTTCGGTATTATTGAAAATGGTCGTTCATGGCTATTTTTGGCAAAAATGGGGGTTGTGTGGCCATTGATCGTCGACCAGAGGCTCATACACCTCACCCCACATATGTTTCCTTGACATAGATCACATTCTTGGATTTCTGGTAGAGACCATTTCTTGGTCAAAAATCCATACGTGTTAGCCTTTGGTATTTTTGAAAATGGTCGCTCATGGCTATTTTCAAGGTCGCTCATGGCTATTTTCAAGGTCGCTCATGGCTATTTTCATAAATACCGAAGGCTAACACCTACGGATCTTTGACCAAGAAATGGGGGTTGTGTGGCCATTGATCATCGACCCGAGGCTCATACACCTCACCCCACATATGTTTCCTTGCCATAGATCACATTCTTGGATTTCTGGTGGAGACCATTTCTTGGTCAAAACCTCACCCCACCTATGTTTCCTTGCCATAGATTACATTCTTGGATTTCTGGTGGAGACCATTTCTTGGTCAAAATCCGTAGGTGCTAGCCTTCGGTATTATTGAAAATGGTCGTTCATGGCTATTTTCGACAAAAATGGGGGTTGTGTGGCCATTGATCATCGACCAGAGGCTCATACACCTCACCCCACATATGTTTCCTTGCCATAGATCACATTCTTGGATTTCTGGTGGAGACCATTTCTTGGTTAAAAACTCGTACGTGTTAGCCTCTAATATTATTGAAAATGGTTGTTCATGGCTATTTTCGACAAAAATGGGGGTTGTGTGGCCATTGATCATCGACCAGAGGCTCATACACCTCACCCCACATATGTTTCCTTGCCATAGATCACATTCTTGGATTTCTGGTGGAGACCATTTCTAGGTCAAAAATCTGTAGGTGTTAGCCTTCGGTATTATTGAAAATGGTCGTTCATGGCTATTTTCGACAAAAATGGGGGTTGTGTGGCCATTGATCATCGACCAGACGCTCATACACCTCACCCCACATATGTTTCCTTGTCGTAGATCACATTCTTGGATTTCTGGTGGAGACCATTTCTTGGTCAAAAATCCGTAGGTGTTAGCCTTCGATATTATTGAAAATGGTCGTTCATGGCTATTTTTGACAAAAATGGGGGTTGTGTGGCCATTGATCGTCGACCAGAGGCTCATACACCTCACCCCACATATGTTTCCTTGCCATAGATCACATTCTTGGATTTCTGGTGGAGACCATTTCTTGGTCAAAAATCCGTAGGTGTTAGCCTTCGGTATTATTGAAAATGGTCGTTCATGGCTATTTTCGACAAAAATGGGGGTTGTGTGGCCATTGATCATCGACTAGAGGCTCATACACCTTCATTCATGGCTATTTTCGACAAAAATGGGGGTTGTGTGGCCATTGATCATCGACCAGAGGCTCATACACCAATCCCCACATATGTCTCCTTGCCATAGATCACATTCTTGGATTTCTGGTGGAGACCATTTCTTGGTCAAAAATCCATAGGTGTTAGCCTTCGGTATTATTGAAAATGGTCGTTCATGGCTATTTTCATAAAAAATGGGGGTTGTGTGGCCATTGATCATCGACCAGAGGCTCATACACCTCACCCCACATATGTTTCCTTGCCATAGATCACATTCTTGGATTTCTGGTGGAGACCATTTCTTGGTCAAAAATCCGTAGGTGTTAGCCTTCGGTATTATTGAAAATGGTCGTTCATGGCTATTTTTGGCAAAAATGGGGGTTGTGTGGCCATTGATCGTCGACCAGAGGCTCATACACCTCACCCCACATATGTTTCCTTGACATAGATCACATTCTTGGATTTCTGGTAGAGACCATTTCTTGGTCAAAAATCCATACGTGTTAGCCTTTGGTATTTTTGAAAATGGTCGCTCATGGCTATTTTCAAGGTCGCTCATGGCTATTTTCAAGGTCGCTCATGGCTATTTTCATAAATACCGAAGGCTAACACCTACGGATCTTTGACCAAGAAATGGGGGTTGTGTGGCCATTGATCATCGACCCGAGGCTCATACACCTCACCCCACATATGTTTCCTTGCCATAGATCACATTCTTGGATTTCTGGTGGAGACCATTTCTTGGTCAAAACCTCACCCCACCTATGTTTCCTTGCCATAGATTACATTCTTGGATTTCTGGTGGAGACCATTTCTTGGTCAAAATCCGTAGGTGCTAGCCTTCGGTATTATTGAAAATGGTCGTTCATGGCTATTTTCGACAAAAATGGGGGTTGTGTGGCCATTGATCATCGACCAGAGGCTCATACACCTCACCCCACATATGTTTCCTTGCCATAGATCACATTCTTGGATTTCTGGTGGAGACCATTTCTTGGTTAAAAACTCGTACGTGTTAGCCTCTAATATTATTGAAAATGGTTGTTCATGGCTATTTTCGACAAAAATGGGGGTTGTGTGGCCATTGATCATCGACCAGAGGCTCATACACCTCACCCCACATATGTTTCCTTGCCATAGATCACATTCTTGGATTTCTGGTGGAGACCATTTCTAGGTCAAAAATCTGTAGGTGTTAGCCTTCGGTATTATTGAAAATGGTCGTTCATGGCTATTTTCGACAAAAATGGGGGTTGTGTGGCCATTGATCATCGACCAGACGCTCATACACCTCACCCCACATATGTTTCCTTGTCGTAGATCACATTCTTGGATTTCTGGTGGAGACCATTTCTTGGTCAAAAATCCGTAGGTGTTAGCCTTCGGTATTATTGAAAATGGTCGTTCATGGCTATTTTTGGCAAAAATGGGGGTTGTGTGGCCATTGATCGTCGACCAGAGGCTCATACACCTCACCCCACATATGTTTCCTTGACATAGATCACATTCTTGGATTTCTGGTAGAGACCATTTCTTGGTCAAAAATCCATACGTGTTAGCCTTTGGTATTTTTGAAAATGGTCGCTCATGGCTATTTTCAAGGTCGCTCATGGCTATTTTCAAGGTCGCTCATGGCTATTTTCATAAATACCGAAGGCTAACACCTACGGATCTTTGACCAAGAAATGGGGGTTGTGTGGCCATTGATCATCGACCCGAGGCTCATACACCTCACCCCACATATGTTTCCTTGCCATAGATCACATTCTTGGATTTCTGGTGGAGACCATTTCTTGGTCAAAACCTCACCCCACCTATGTTTCCTTGCCATAGATTACATTCTTGGATTTCTGGTGGAGACCATTTCTTGGTCAAAATCCGTAGGTGCTAGCCTTCGGTATTATTGAAAATGGTCGTTCATGGCTATTTTCGACAAAAATGGGGGTTGTGTGGCCATTGATCATCGACCAGAGGCTCATACACCTCACCCCACATATGTTTCCTTGCCATAGATCACATTCTTGGATTTCTGGTGGAGACCATTTCTTGGTTAAAAACTCGTACGTGTTAGCCTCTAATATTATTGAAAATGGTTGTTCATGGCTATTTTCGACAAAAATGGGGGTTGTGTGGCCATTGATCATCGACCAGAGGCTCATACACCTCACCCCACATATGTTTCCTTGCCATAGATCACATTCTTGGATTTCTGGTGGAGACCAATACTTGGTCAAAAATCCGTACGTGTTAGCCTTCGGTATTATTGAAAATGGTCGTTCATGGCTATTTTCGACAAAAATGGGGGTTGTGTAGCCATTGATCATCGACCAGAGGCTTGTACACTTCACCCCACATATGTTTTCTTGCCATAGATCAGAATCTTGGATTTCTCGTGGAGACCATTTGTTGGTCAAAAATTCGTAGGTGTTAGCCTTCGGTATTATTGAAAATGGTCGTTCATGGCTATTTTCGACAAAAATGGGGGTTGTGTGGCCATTGATCTTCGACCAGAGGCTCATACACCTCACTACACATATGTTTCCTTGTCGTAGATCACATTCTTGGATTTCTGGTGGAGACCATTTCTTGGTCAAAAATCCGTAGGTGTTAGCCTTCGATATTATTGAAAATGGTCATTCATGGCTATTTTCGGCAAAATGGGGGTTGTGTGGCCATTGATCGTCGACCAGAGGCTCATACACCTCACCCCACATATGTTTCCTTGTCGTAGATCACATTCTTGGATTTCTGGTGGAGACCATTTCTTGGTCAAAAATCCGTAGGTGTTAGCCTTCGATATTATTGAAAATGGTCATTCATGGCTATTTTCGGCAAAATGGGGGTTGTGTGGCCATTGATCGTCGACCAGAGGCTCATACACCTCACCCCACATATGTTTCCTTGCCATAGATCACATTCTTGGATTTCTGGTGGAGACCATTTCTTGGTCAAAAATCCGTAGGTGTTAGCCTTCGATATTATTGAAAATGGTCGTTCATGGCTATTTTCGAAAAAATGGGGGTTGTGTGGCCATTGATCATCGACCAGAGGCTCATACACCTCACCCCACATATGTTTCCTTGCCATAGATCACATTCTTGGATTTCTGGTGGAGACCATTTCTTGGTCAAAAATCCGTACGTGTTAGCCTTCGGTATTATTGAAAATGGTCGTTCATGGCTATTTTCGACAAAAATGGGGGTTGTGTGGCCATTGATCATCGACCAGAGGCTCGTACACTTCACCCCACATATGTTTTCTTGCCATAGATCAGAATCTTGGATTTCTCGTGGAGACCATTTGTTGGTCAAAAATTCGT
Organism: Zea mays; assembly: GCF_902167145.1. Taxonomy (NCBI): domain Eukaryota; kingdom Viridiplantae; phylum Streptophyta; class Magnoliopsida; order Poales; family Poaceae; genus Zea; species Zea mays. The sequence continues at coordinate 35,482 of NW_023366784.1, read as the reverse complement.
AGGTGTTAGCCTTCGGTATTATTGAAAATGGTCGTTCATGGCTATTTTCGACAAAAATGGGGGTTGTGTGGCCATTGATCATCGACCAGACGCTCATACACCTCACCCCACATATGTTTCCTTGCCATAGATCACATTCTTGGATTTCAGGTGGAGACCATTTCTTGGTCAAAAATCCGTAGGTGTTAGCCTTCGGTATTATTGTAAATGGTCATTCTATGGCAAGGAAACATATGTGGGTTGAAGTGTATGAGCGTCTGGTCGATGATCAATGGCCACACAACCCCCATTTTTGCCGAAAATAGCCATGAGCGACCATTTTCAATAATACTAGAGGCTAAGACCTACGGATTTTTGCCCATGAAATGGTCTCCACCAGAAATCCAAGAATGTGATCTATGGCAAGGAAACATATGTGGGGTGAGGTGTATGAGCCTCTGGTCGATGATCAATGGCCACACAACCCCCTTTTTTTGTCGAAAATAGCCATGAACGACCATTTTCAATAATATCGAAGGCTAACACCTACGGATTTTTCACCAAGAAATGGTCTCCACCAGAAATCCAAGAATGTGATCTACGACAAGGAAACATATGTGGGGTGAGGTGTATGAGCCTCTTGTCGACGATCAATGGCCACACAACCCCCATTTTGCCGAAAATAGCCATGAATGACCATTTTCAATAATACCGAAGGCTAACACCTACGGATTTTTGACCAAGAAATGGTCTCCACCAGAAATCCAAGAATGTGATCTATGGCAAGGAAACATATGTGGGGTGAGGTGTACGAGCATCTGGTCGATGATCAATGGCCACACAACCCCCATTTTTGTCAAAAATTGCCATGAACGACTATTTTCAATAATACCGAAGGCTAACACCTACGGATTTCTGACCAAGAAATCGTCTCCACCAGAAATCCAAAAATGTGATATATGGCAAGGAAACATATGTGGGGTGAGGTGTACGAGACTCTGGTCGATGATCAATGGCCACACAACCCCCATTTTTGTCGAAAATAGCCATGAACGACATTTTCAATAATACCAAATGCTAACACCTACGGATTTTTGACCAAAAATGGTCTCCACCAGAAATCCAAGAATGTGATCTATGGCAAGGAAACATATGTGGGGTGAGGTGTACGAGCCTCTGGTCGATGATCAATGGCCACACAACCCCCATTTTTGTCGAAAATAGCCATGAACGACCATTTTCAAAAATACCGAAGACTAACATCTACAGATTTTTGACCATGAAATGGTCTCCACCAGAAATCCAAGAATGTGATCTATGGCAAGGAAACATATGTGGTTGAGGTGTACGAGCCTCTGGTCGATGATCAATGGCCACACAACCCCCATTTTTGTCGAAAATAGCCATGAACGACCATTTTCAATAATACCGAAGGCTAACACGTACGAGTTTTTGACCAAGAAATGGTCTCCACCAGAAATCCAAGAATGTGATCTATGGCAAGGAAACATATGTGGGGTGAGGTTTATGAGCCTCTAGTCGATGATACATGGCCACACAACCCCCATTTTTTATGAAAATAGCCATGAGCGACCTTGAAAATAGCCATGAGCGACCATTTTCAATAATACTAGAGGCTAACACCTACGGATTTTAGACCAAGAAATGGTCTCCACCAGAAATCCAAGAATGTGATCTATGGCAAGGAAACATATGTGGGTGTCGAAAATAGCCATGAACGACCATTTTCAATAATACCGAAGGCTAACACCTACGGATTTTTGACCAAGAAATGGTCTCCACCAGAAATCCAAGAATGTAATCTATGGCAAGGAAACATATGTGGGGTGAGGTTTATGAGCCTCTAGTCGATGATAAATGGCCACACAACCCCCATTTTTTATGAAAATAGCCATGAGCGACCATTTTCAATAATACTAGAGGCTAAGACCTACGGATTTTTGACCAAGAAATGGTTGAAAGGGAATTAGGCTTACACCTAGTTCCTATATAATTTTGGTGGTTGAATTGCCCAACACAAACAATTGGACTGACTAGTTTTGCTCTAGATTATATGTTCTACAGGTGCCAAAGGTTCATCTATAACCATACTAAATCGACTGTCCGAAATACCGTAGATTATTCCGGACAGGAGAAGCTTTTTGGAAAAACAGGCCAAGCACGGACTGTCCGGGCCCTTGCGGCGGACCGTCCGCGACACAAGGATGTCACTCGGCCAGAACCAATGCAAAAATCGAAGTCTACACTATGGACTGTCCGGAGGAAAAGCAAAGACCGTCCGAGCCCTTGCGCGGACCGTCCGGCCTCTGGCGCGGACCGTCCGGTAGGTGAGAAACCGAAAAACCCGAAGGTGACGGGTTCGGAGAAATGAATTATAGCGGGTTCGCGGACCGTCCGGGCCAGGATCGCGGACCGTCCGCGACTGGGTCTGTCTGACATCTGACAACGCATTAAATGCAATATAGCCGTTGATATAGCCGTTACTACTGACCGTTGCATTTTCAGCCGTTGATCTACTGGGGCGGACCGTCCGGACCTGGCACGCGGACCGTCCGCGCTCAGCAGAATGGAGCAACGGCTAGGAAGTGGTTGGTGGCTATAAATACAACCCCAACCACCTCCATTCACTTCATCCAAGCATTCCAACCTTCAACATTCAATACAAGAGCTAGCATTCCATTCCAAGACACATTCAAAGCCTCCATCTCTCCAAGTTTCACAATTGAGAAAAGAGATCATTAGTGATTAGTGACTTGAGAGAGAAAGTGATCCGTGTGTTATTCGTCGCTCTTGTCGCTTGGCCTTTTTGCAATCGTGCTTTCTTGATTCTTTCATTACGATCAAGCACTCACTTGTAATCGAGGCAAGAGGCACCAATTGTGTGGTGGCCCTTGTGGGAACTTTGTGTTCCAAGTGATTGAGAAGAGAAAGCTCACTCGATCCGTGGGATCGTTTGAGAGAGGGAAGGGTTGAAAGAGACCCGGCCTTTGTGGCCTCCTCAACGGGGAGTAGGTTTGCAAGAACCGAACCTCGGTAAAACAAATCCGCGTGTCACACTCTTCATTTGCTTGCGATTTGTTTTCCACCCTCTCTCGCGGACTCGTTTCTTTATTACTAACGCTAACCCAGCTTGTAGTTGTGTTTATATTTGTAAATTTCAGTTTCGCCCTATTCACCCCCCCTCTAGGCGACTTTCAATTGGTATCAAAGCTCGGTGCTTCATTAGAGCCTAACCGCTCGAAGTGATGTCGGGAGATCACGCCAAGAAGGAGATGGAGACCGGCGAAAAGCCCACTACAAGCCACGGGAGCACTTCATCGGAAGAGTCCCGCACCAAAAGGAGGGAGAAGAAGAAGAGCTCCTCCAACAAAGGGAAGGAGAAGAAATCTTCTTCTCACCACAAAGAGAAGAAGGAAAAATCTTCTTCCCACAAGCCGCATCGAAGCGGGGACAAGCAAAAGAGGATGAGGAAAGTGGTCTACTACGAGACCGACACTTCATCAACATCAACCTCCGACTCCGATGCGCCCTCCGTAACTTCTAAACGCCAAGAGCGTAAGAAGTTTAGTAAGATCCCCCTACACTATTCTCGCATTTCTAAACATGCACCTCTACTTTCCGTCCCATTAGGCAAACCACCAACTTTTGATGGTGAAGATTATGCTAGGTGGAGTGATTTAATGAGATTTCATCTAACCTCACTCCACAAAAGTATATGGGATGTTGTTGAGTTTGGTGCACAGGTACCGTCAGTAGGGGATAAAGACTATGACGAGGATGAGGTGGCCCAAATCGAGCACTTCAACTCTCAAGCGACAACAATACTCCTCGCCTCTTTGAGTAGAGAGGAGTATAACAAAGTTCAAGGGTTGAAGAGCGCCAAGGAGGTTTGGGATGTGCTCAAAACCGCGCACGAGGGAGACGAGCTCACCAAGATCACCAAGCGGGAAACGATCGAGGGGGAGCTCGGTCGGTTCTGGCTTCGCAAAGGGGAGGAGCCACAACATATGTACAACCGGCTCAAGACCTTGGTGAACCAAGTGCGCAACCTCGGGAGCGTAAAGTGGGATGACCACGAGGTGGTTAAGGTTATTCTAAGATCTCTTATTTTCCTTAACCCTACTCAAGTTCAATTAATTCATGGTAATCGTAGATATACTAAAATGACCCCCGAGAAAGTTATTGGGCATTTTGTAAGTTTTGAGTGCATGGTCGAAGGCTCAAGGAAGATCAACGAGCTTGATGATCCATCTACATCCGAAGCTCAACCCGTCGCATTCAAAGCGACGGAAGAAAAGAAGGTGGAGTCTACACCAAATCGACAACCAATAGACGCCTCCAAGCTTGACAATGAAGAAATGGCGCTAGTCATCAAGAGCTTCCGCCAAATCCTCAAACAGAGGAGGGGGAAAGACTACAAGTCCCGCTCCAAGAAGGTTTGCTACAAATGTGGTAAGCCCAGTCATTTTATTGCTAAATGTCCTATATCAAGTGACAGTGACCGAGGCAACGACAAGAAAGGGAGAAGAAAGGAGAAGAAGAGGTACTACAAGAAGAAGGGCGGAGATGCCCATGTTTGTCGGGAGTGGGATTCCGACGAAAGCTCAAGCGACTCCTCCTCCGACGAGGACGCCGCCAACATCGCCGTCACCAAGGGACTTCTCTTCCCAAACGTCGGCCACAAGTGCCTCATGGCAAAGGACGGCAAAAAGAAGGTAAAATCCAAATCATCCACTAAATATGAGTCTTCTAGTGATGATAATGCTAGTGATGAGGAGGATAACTTGCGCTCTCTTTTTGCCAACCTCAACATGCAACAAAAAGAAAAACTTAATGAATTTATTAGTGCCATTCATGAAAAGGATGATCTCTTGGACACCCAAGAGGACTTCCTTATTAAAGAAAATAAGAAGCATGTTAAGGTTAAAAATGCTTATGCTCTAGAAGTAGAAAAATGTGAAAAATTATCTAGTGAGCTAAGCACTTGCCGTGAGATGATTGACAACCTTAGGAATGAAAATGCTAGTTTAAATAAGGTTGATTCACATGTTTGCAATGTTTCAATTCCCAATCCTAGAGATAATAATGATGATTTGCTTGCTAGGATTGATGAATTAAACATTTCCCTTGCTAGCCTTAGAGATGAAAATAAAAAATTGCTTGCTAAGGCTAAAGATTTTGATGTTTGCAAAATTACAATTTCCGATCTTAGAGATAAGAATGATATACTTCATGCTAAGATTGTTGAACTTAATTCTTGCAAACCCTCTACATCTACCATTGAGCATGTCACTATTTGCACTAGATGTAGAGATATTGATGTAGATGCTATTCATGATCACATGATTTTAATTAAACAACAAAATGATCATATAGCTAAATTAGATGCTAAAATTGCCGAGCACAACCTAGAAAATGAGAAATTTAAATTTGCTCGTAGCATGCTTTATAATGGGAGACGCCCTGGCATCAAGGATGGCATTGGCTTCCAAAGGGGAGACAATGTCAAACTTAATGCCCCTCCTAAAAGATTGTCCAATTTTGTTAAGGGCAAGGCTCCCATGCCTCAGGATAACGAGGGTTACATTTTATACCCTGCCGGTTATCCCGAGGACAAAATTAGAAAAATTCATTCTAGGAAGTCTCACTCTGGTTCTAACCATGCTTTTATGTATAAGAGTGAGACATCTAGCTCTAGGAAACCAACCCGTGCTAGGTTGTCTAGAAAGAAAACTCCTAGTGCATCAAATGATCAAAACATTTCCTTTAAAACTTTTGATGCATCTTATGTTTTAACTAACAAATCCGGCAAGGTAGTTGCCAAATATGTTGGGGGCAAGCACAAGGGGTCAAAGACTTGTGTTTGGGTACCCAAAGTTCTTGTGTCTAATGCCAAAGGACCCAAAACCATTTGGGTACCTAAAGTCAAGAACTAAACTTGTTTTGTAGGTTTATGCATCCGGGGGCTCAAGTTGGATACTCGACAGCGGGTGCACGAACCACATGACAGGGGAGAAGAAAATGTTCTCCTCCTATGAGAAAAACCAAGATCCCCAACGAGCTATCACATTCGGGGATGGAAATCAAGGTTTGGTCAAAGGTTTGGGTAAAATTGCTATATCTCCGGACCATTCCATTTCCAATGTTTTTCTTGTTGATTCCTTAGATTACAACTTGCTTTCTGTTTCCCAATTATGTCAAATGGGCTACAACTGTCTATTCACTGATATAGGTGTCACTGTCTTTAGAAGAAGTGATGATTCAATAGCATTTAAGGGAGTGTTAGAAGGGTCAGCTATACTTGGTAGATTTTGATAGAGCTGAACTCGACACTTGCTTAATTGCTAAGACTAACATGGGTTGGCTCTGGCACCGCCGACTAGCTCATGTTGGGATGAAGAATCTTCATAAGCTTCTAAAGGGAGAACACATTTTAGGACTAACAAATGTTCATTTTGAGAAAGATAGGATTTGTAGCGCATGCCAAGCAGGAAAGCAAGTTGGCTCTCATCATCCGCATAAGAACATAATGACGACCGACAGGCCACTGGAGCTCCTGCACATGGATCTATTCGGCCCAATAGCCTACATAAGCATCGGCGGGAGTAAGTACTGTCTAGTTATTGTGGATGATTATTCTCGCTTCACTTGGGTATTCTTTTTACAGGAAAAATCTAAAACCCAAGAAACCTTAAAGGGATTCTTGAGACGGGCTCAAAATGAGTTCGGCTTAAGGATCAAGAAAATTAGAAGCGACAACGGGACGGAGTTCAAGAACTCTCAAATCGAAGGCTTCCTTGAGGAGGAGGGAATCAAGCATGAGTTCTCTTCTCCCTACACACCTCAACAAAATGGTGTAGTGGAGAGGAAGAATATAACTCTATTGGACATGGCAAGGACCATGCTTGATGAGTACAAGACTTCAGATCGGTTTTGGGCCGAGGCGGTCAACACCGCTTGCTACGCCATCAACCGGTTATATCTTCACCGAATCCTCAAGAAGACATCGTATGAACTCCTAACCGGTAAAAAGCCCAACATTTCATATTTTAGAGTCTTTGGTAGCAAATGCTTTATTCTAGTTAAAAGAGGTAGAAAATCTAAATTTGCTCCTAAGACTGTAGAAGGCTTTTTACTTGGTTATGACTCAAACACAAGGGCATATAGGGTCTTTAACAAGTCCACCGGACTAGTTGAAGTCTCATGTGACGTTGTGTTTAATGAAACTAACGACTCTCAAGTAGAGCATGTTGATCTTGATGAGATAGGTGATGACGAGGCTCCGTGCATCGCGTTAAGGAACATGTCCATCGGGGATGTGTGTCCTAAGGAATCCAAAGAGCCTCCAAACACATAAGATCAACCATCCTCCTCCACGCAAGCATCTCCACCAACTCAAAATGAGGATGAAGCTCAAGTTGATGAAGTAGAAGATCAAGCAAATGAGCCACCTCAAGATGATGGCAATGATCAAGGGGGAGATGCAAATGAGGAAGACAAGGAGGATGAAGAGCAAAGGCCGCCACACCCAAGAGTCCACCAAGCAATCCAACGAGATCACCCCGTCGACACCATCCTCGGCGACATTCATAAGGGGGTAACCACTAGATCTCGTGTTGCACACTTTTGCGAACATTACTCGTTTGTTTCCTCTATTGAGCCACACAGGGTAGAGGAAGCACTTCAAGATTTGGATTGGGTGGTGGCAATGCAAGAGGAACTCAACAACTTCACTAGGAATGAGGTATGGCATTTAGTTCCACGTCCTAACCAAAATGTTGTAGGAACCAAATGGGTCTTCCGCAACAAGCAAGATGAGCATGGTGTGGTGACAAGGAACAAAGCTCGACTTATGGCCAAGGGATACTCCCAAGTCGAAGGTTTGGATTTCGGTGAAACCTATGCACCCGTAGCTAGGCTTGAGTCAATTCGAATATTATTGGCCTATGCTACTTACCATGGCTTTAAGCTTTATCAAATGGACGTGAAAAGTGCCTTCCTCAATGGACCAATCAAGGAAGAGGTCTATGTTGAGCAACCTCCCGGCTTTGAAGAGAGTGAGTATCCTAACCATGTCTATAAGCTCTCTAAGGCGCTTTATGGGCTCAAGCAAGCCCCAAGAGCATGGTATGAATGCCTTAGAGATTTCCTTATTGCAAATGGCTTCAAAGTCGGAAAGGCCGATCCCACACTCTTTACTAAAACTCTTGAAAATGACTTGTTTGTATGCCAAATTTATGTTGATGATATTATATTTGGGTCTACTAATGAGTCTACATGTGAAGAGTTTAGTAGGATCATGACACAGAAGTTCGAGATGTCTATGATGGGGGAGTTGAAGTATTTTCTAGGATTCCAAGTCAAACAACTCCAAGAGGGCACCTTCATCAGCCAAACGAAGTACACTCAAGACATTCTAACCAAGTTTGGGATGAAGGATGCCAAACCCATCAAGACACCCATGGGAACTAATGGGCATCTCGACCTCGACACGGGAGGTAAGTCCGTGGATCAAAAGGTATACCGGTCGATGATAGGTTCTTTACTCTATTTATGTGCATCTCGACCGGATATTATGCTTTCCGTATGCATGTGTGCAAGATTCCAAGCCGACCCTAAGGAAGCTCACCTTACGGCCGTAAAACGAATCTTGAGATATTTGGCTTATACTCCTAAGTTTGGGCTTTGGTATCCTTGGGGATCCACATTTGATTTGATTGGTTATTCGGATGCCGATTGTGCAGGGTGTAAAATCAATAGGAAGAGCACATCGGGGACTTGCCAGTTCTTGGGAAGATCCTTGGTGTCTTGGGCTTCAAAGAAGCAAAATTCGGTCGCTCTTTCCACCGCCGAAGCCGAGTATATTGCCGCAGGCCATTGTTGCGCGCAATTGCTTTGGATGAGGCAAACCCTGCGGGACTACGGTTACAAATTAACCAAAGTTCCTTTGCTATGTGATAATGAGAGTGCAATCAAAATGGCCGACAATCCCGTCGAGCATAGCAGCACTAAACACATAGCCATTCAGTATCACTTTTTGAGGGATCACCAACAAAAGGGAGATATCGAGATTTCTTACATTAATACTAAAGATCAATTAGCCGATATCTTTACCAAGCCTCTTGATGAACAATCTTTTAACAAACTTAGGCATGAGCTCAATATTCTTGATTCGCGCAATTTCTTTTGCTAGCTTGCACATATAGCTCATTTTATGTACCTTTGATCATGTCTCTTTCATATGCTATGACTAATGTGTTTTCAAGTCTATTTCAAACCAAGTCATAGGTGTATTGAAAGGGAATTGGAGTCTTCGGCGAAGACAAAGGCTTCCACTACGTAACTCATCCTTCGCCGTCGCTCCAAGCAACTCTCCGTTCAAGGGGGAGAAAACTTGAGCACCAAGCAAAAGGACTTCGTCTTTGGTATAATCTTAACTCATTTATTTATGACCAAAGGGGAAGAAAGCACTTCGAGGGCTCTAATGATTCCGTTTTTGGCGATTCATGCCAAAGGGGGAGAAAGTAAGAGCCCAAAGCAAAAGGACCGCACCACCACCAATTTCAAAAACTTAACTTAAGTGTTGAATATTTTCAATTGGTATCCTATTGTGTTCAAAAGGGGGAGAAAGTAGTATTTCAAAATGATACATCAAAACCCTCTTGAACACTAAGAGGAGAATCTCATTTAGGGGGAGTTTTGTTTAGTCAAAGGAAAAGCATTTGAAACAGGGGGAGAAAATTTCAAATCTTGAAAATGCTTCTCAAAATCTTATTCATTTGCCTTTGACTATTTGCAAAAGAACTTTGAAAAGATTTACAAAAGATTTTGCAAAAACAAAACATGTGGTGCAAGCGTGGTCCAAAATGTTAAAAATGAAGAAACAATCCATGCATATCTTGTAAGCATTTATATTGGCTCAATTCCAAGCAACCTTTGCACTTACATTATGCAAACTAGTTCAATTATGCACTTCTACATTTGCTTTGGTTTGTGTTGGCATCAATCACTAAAAAGGGGGAGATTGAAAGGGAATTAGGCTTACACCTAGTTCCTATATAATTTTGGTGGTTGAATTGCCCAACACAAACAATTGGACTGACTAGTTTTGCTCTAGATTATATGTTCTACAGGTGCCAAAGGTTCATCTATAACCATACTAAATCGACTGTCCGAAATACCGTAGATTATTCCGGACAGGAGAAGCTTTTTGGAAAAACAGGCCAAGCGCGGACTGTCCGGGCCCTTGCGGCGGACCGTCCGCGACACAAGGATGTCACTCGGCCAGAACCAATGCAAAAATCGAAGTCTACACTATGGACTGTCCGGAGGAAAAGCAAAGACCGTCCGAGCCCTTGCGCGGACCGTCCGGTAGGTGAGAAACCGAAAAACCCGAAGGTGACGGGTTCGGAGAAATGAATTATAGCGGGTTCGCGGACCGTCCGGGCCAGGATCGCGGACCATCCGCGACTGGGTCTGTCTGACATCTGACAACGCATTAAATGCAATATAGCCGTTGATATAGCCGTTACTGCTGACCGTTGCATTTTCAGCCGTTGATCTACTGGGGCGGACCGTCCGGACCTGGCACGCGGACCGTCCGCGCTCAGCAGAATGGAGCAACGGCTAGGAAGTGGTTGGTGGCTATAAATACAACCCCAACCACCTCCATTCACTTCATCCAACCATTCCAACCTTCAACATTCAATACAAGAGCTAGCATTCCATTCCAAGACACATTCAAAGCCTCCATCTCTCCAAGTTTCACAATTGAGAAAAGAGATCATTAGGGATTAGTGACTTGAGAGAGAAAGTGATCCGTGTGTTATTCGTCGCTCTTGTCGCTTGGCCTTTTTGCAATCGTGCTTTCTTGATTCTTTCATTACGATCAAGCACTCACTTGTAATCGAGGCAAGAGGCACCAATTGTGTGGTGGCCCTTGTGGGAACTTTGTGTTCCAAGTGATTGAGAAGAGAAAGCTCACTCGATCAGTGGGATCGTTTGAGAGAGGGAAGGGTTGAAAGAGACCCGGCCTTTGTGGCCTCCTCAACGGGGAGTAGGTTTGCAAGAACCGAACCTCGGTAAAACAAATCCGCGTGTCACACTCTTCATTTGCTTGCAATTTGTTTTCCACCCTCTCTCGCGGACTCGTTTCTTTATTACTAACGCTAACCCGGCTTGTAGTTGTGTTTATATTTGTAAATTTCAGTTTCGCCCTATTCACCCCCCCTCTAGGCGACTTTCAATTGGTATCAAAGCTCGGTGCTTCATTAGAGCCTAACCGCTCGAAGTGATGTTGGGAGATCACGCCAAGAAGGAGATGGAGACCGGCGAAAAGCCCACTACAAGCCACGGGAGCACTTCATCGGAAGAGTCCCGCACCAAAAGGAGGGAGAAGAAGAAGAGCTCCTCCAACAAAGGGAAGGAGAAGAAATCTTCTTCTCACCACAAAGAGAAGAAGGAAAAATCTTCTTCCCACAAGCCGCATCGAAGCGGGGACAAGCAAAAGAGGATGAGGAAAGTGGTCTACTACGAGACCGACACTTCATCAACATCAACCTCCGACTCCGATGCGCCCTCCGTAACTTCTAAACGCCAAGAGCGTAAGAAGTTTAGTAAGATCCCCCTACACTATTCTCGCATTTCTAAACATGCACCTCTACTTTCCGTCCCATTAGGCAAACCACCAACTTTTGATGGTGAAGATTATGCTAGGTGGAGTGATTTAATGAGATTTCATCTAACCTCACTCCACAAAAGTATATGAGATGTTGTTGAGTTTGGTGCACAGGTACCGTCAGTAGGGGATAAAGACTATGACGAGGATGAGGTGGCCCAAATCGAGCACTTCAACTCTCAAGCGACAACAATACTCCTCGCCTCTTTGAGTAGAGAGGAGTATAACAAAGTTCAAGGGTTGAAGAGCGCCAAGGAGGTTTGGGATGTGCTCAAAACCGCGCACGAGGGAGACGAGCTCACCAAGATCACCAAGCGGGAAACGATCGAGGGGGAGCTCGGTCGGTTCCGGCTTCGCAAAGGGGAGGAGCCACAACATATGTACAACCAGCTCAAGACCTTGGTGAACCAAGTGCGCAACCTCGGGGACGTAAAGTGGGATGACCACGAGGTGGTTAAGGTTATTCTAAGATCTCTTATTTTCCTTAACCCTACTCAAGTTCAATTAATTCATGGTAATCGTAGATATACTAAAATGACCCCCGAGGAAGTTATCGGGCATTTTGTAAGTTTTGAGTGCATGGTCGAAGGCTCAAGGAAGATCAACGAGCTTGATGATCCATCTACATCCGAAGCTCAACCCGTCGCATTCAAAGCGACGGAAGAAAAGAAGGAGGAGTCTACACCAAATCGACAACCAATAGACGCCTCCAAGCTTGACAATGAAGAAATGGCGCTAGTCATCAAGAGCTTCCGCCAAATCCTCAAACAGAGGAGGGGGAAAGACTACAAGTCCCGCTCCAAGAAGGTTTGCTACAAATGTGGTAAGCCCGGTCATTTTATTGCTAAATGTCCTATATCAAGTGACAGTGACCGAGGCAACGACAAGAAAGGGAGAAGAAAGGAGAAGAAGAGGTACTACAAGAAGAAGGGCGGAGATGCCCATGTTTGTCGGGAGTGGGATTCCGACGAAAGCTCAAGCGACTCCTCCGACGACGAGGACGCCGCCAACATCGCCGTCACCAAGGGACTTCTCTTCCCAAACGTCGGACACAAGTGCCTCATGGCAAAGGACGGCAAAAAGAAGGTAAAATCCAAATCATCCACTAAATATGAGTCTTCTAGTGATGATAATGCTAGTGATGAGGAGGATAACTTGCGCTCTCTTTTTGCCAACCTTAACATGCAACAAAAAGAAAAACTTAATGAATTGATTAGTGCCATTCATGAAAAGGATGATCTCTTGGACACCCAAGAGGACTTCCTTATTAAAGAAAATAAGAAGCATGTTAAGGTTAAAAATGCTTATGCTCTAGAAGTAGAAAAATGTGAAAAATTATCTAGTGAGCTAAGCACTTGCCGTGAGATGATTGACAACCTTAGGAATGAAAATGCTACTTTAAATAAGGTTGATTCACATGTTTGCAATGTTTCAATTCCCAATCCTAGAGATAATAATGATGATTTGCTTGCTAGGGTTGATGAATTAAACATTTCCCTTGCTAGCCTTAGAGATGAAAATAAAAAATTGCTTGCTAAGGCTAAAGATTTTGATGTTTGCAAAATTACAATTTCCGATCTTAGAGATAAGAATGATATACTTCATGCTAAGATTGTTGAACTTAATTCTTGCAAACCCTCTACATCTACCATTGAGCATGTCACTATTTGCACTAGATGTAGAGATATTGATGTAGATGCTATTCATGATCACATGATTTTAATTAAACAACAAAATGATCATATAGCTAAATTAGATGCTAAAATTGCCGAGCACAACCTAGAAAATGAGAAATTTAAATTTGCTCGTAGCATGCTTTATAATGGGAGACGCCCTGGCATCAAGGATGGCATTGGCTTCCAAAGGGGAGACAATGTCAAACTTAATGCCCCTCCTAAAAGATTGTCCAATTTTGTTAAGGGCAAGGCTCCCATGCCTCAGGATAACGAGGGTTACATTTTATACCCTGCCGGTTATCCCGAGGACAAAATTAGAAAAATTCATTCTAGGAAGTCTCACTCTGGTTCTAACCATGCTTTTATGTATAAGAGTGAGACATCTAGCTCTAGGCAACCAACCCGTGCTAGGTTGTCTAGAAAGAAAACTCCTAGTGCATCAAATGATCAAAACATTTCCTTTAAAACTTTTGATGCATCTTATGTTTTAACTAACAAATCCGGCAAGGTAGTTGCCAAATATGTTGGGGGCAAGCACAAGGGGTCAAAGACTTGTGTTTGGGTACCCAAAGTTCTTGTGTCTAATGCCAAAGGACCCAAAACCATTTGGGTACCTAAAGTCAAGAACTAAACGTGTTTTGTAGGTTTATGCATCCGGGGGCTCAAGTTGGATACTCGACAGCGGGTGCACGAACCACATGACAGGGGAGAAGAAAATGTTCTCCTCCTATGAGAAAAACCAAGATCCCCAACGAGCTATCACATTCGGGGATGGAAATCAAGGTTTGGTCAAAGGTTTGGGTAAAATTGCTATATCTCTGGACCATTCCATTTCCAATGTTTTTCTTGTTGATTCCTTAGATTACAACTTGCTTTCTGTTTCCCAATTATGTCAAATGGGCTACAACTGTCTATTCACTGATATAGGTGTCAATGTCTTTAGAAGAAGTGATGATTCAATAGCATTTAAAGGAGTGTTAGAAGGGTCAGCTATACTTGGTAGATTTTGATAGAGCTGAACTCGACACTTGCTTAATTGCTAAGACTAACATGGGTTGGCTCTGGCACCGCCGACTAGCTCATGTTGGGATGAAGAATCTTCATAAGCTTCTAAAGGGAGAACACATTTTAGGACTAACAAATGTTCATTTTGAGAAAGATAGGATTTGTAGCGCATGCCAAGCAGGAAAGCAAGTTGGCTCTCATCATCCGCATAAGAACATAATGACGACCGACAGGCCACTGGAGCTCCTGCACATGGATCTATTCGGCCCAATAGCCTACATAAGCATCGGCGGGAGTAAGTACTGTCTAGTTATTGTGGATGATTATTCTCGCTTCACTTGGGTATTCTTTTTACAGGAAAAATCTCAAACCCAAGAAACCTTAAAGGGATTCTTGAGACGGGCTCAAAATGAGTTCGGCTTAAGGATCAAGAAAATTAGAAGCGACAACGGGACGGAGTTCAAGAACTCTCAAATCGAAGGCTTCCTTGAGGAGGAGGGAATCAAGCATGAGTTCTCCTCTCCCTACACACCTCAACAAAATGGTGTAGTGGAGAGGAAGAATAGAACTCTATTGGACATGGCAAGGACCATGCTTGATGAGTACAAGACTTCAGATCGGTTTTCGGCCGAGGCGGTCAACACCGCTTGCTACGCCATCAACCGGTTATATCTTCACCGAATCCTCAAGAAGACATCGTATGAACTCCTAACCGGTAAAAAGCCCAACATTTCATATTTTAGAGTCTTTGGTAGCAAATGCTTTATTCTAGTTAAAAGAGGTAGAAAATCTAAATTTGCTCCTAAGACTGTAGAAGGCTTTTTACTTGGTTATGACTCAAACACAAGGGCATATAGGGTCTTTAACAAGTCCACCGGACTAGTTGAAGTCTCATGTGACGTTGTGTTTGATGAAACAAACGGCTCTCAAGTAGAGCATGTTGATCTTGATGAGATAGGTGATGACGAGGCTCCGTGCATCGCGTTAAGGAACATGTCCATCGGGGATGTGTGTCCTAAGGAATCCAAAGAGCCTCCAAACACACAAGATCAACCATCCTCCTCCACGCAAGCATCTCCACCAACTCAAAATGAGGATGAAGCTCAAGTTGATGAAGTAGAAGATCAAGCAAATGAGCCACCTCAAGATGATGGCAATGATCAAGGGGGAGATGCAAATGAGGAAGACAAGGAGGATGAAGAGCAAAGGCCGCCACACCCAAGAGTCCACCAAGCAATCCAACGAGATCACCCCGTCGACACCATCCTCGGCGACATTCATAAGGGGGTAACCACTAGATCTCGTGTTGCACACTTTTGCGAACATTACTCGTTTGTTTCCTCTATTGAGCCACACAGGGTAGAGGAAGCACTTCAAGATTCGGATTGGGTGGTGGCAATGCAAGAGGAACTCAACAACTTCACTAGGAATGAGGTATGGCATTTAGTTCCACGTCCTAACCAAAATGTTGTAGGAACCAAATGGGTCTTCCGCGACAAGCAAGATGAGCATGGTGTGGTGACAAGGAACAAAGCTCGACTTGTGGCCAAGGGATACTCCCAAGTCGAAGGTTTGGATTTCGGTGAAACCTATGCACCCGTAGCTAGGCTTGAGTCAATTCGAATATTATTGGCCTATGCTACTTACCATGGCTTTAAGCTTTATCAAATGGACGTGAAAAGTGCCTTCCTCAATGGACCAATCATGGAAGAGGTCTATGTTGAGCAACCTCCCGGCTTTGAAGACAGTGAGTATCCTAACCATGTCTATAAGCTCTCTAAGGCGCTTTATGGGCTCAAGCAAGCCCCAAGAGCATGGTATGAATGCCTTAGAGATTTCCTTATTGCAAATGGCTTCAAAGTCGGAAAGGCCGATCCCACACTCTTTACTAAAACTCTTGAAAATGACTTGTTTGTATGCCAAATTTATGTTGATGATATTATATTTGGGTCTACTAATGAGTCTACATGTGAAGAGTTTAGTAGGATCATGACACAGAAGTTCGAGATGTCTATGATGGGGGAGTTGAAGTATTTTCTAGGATTCCAAGTCAAACAACTCCAAGAGGGCACCTTCATCAGCCAAACGAAGTACACTCAAGACATTCTAACCAAGTTTGGGATGAAGGATGCCAAACCCATCAAGACACCCATGGGAACTAATGGGCATCTCGACCTCGACACGGGAGGTAAGTCCGTGGATCAAAAGGTATACCGGTCGATGATAGGTTCTTTACTCTATTTATGTGCATCTCGACCGGATATTATGCTTTCCGTATGCATGTGTGCAAGATTCCAAGCCGACCCTAAGGAAGCTCACCTTACGGCCGTAAAACGAATCTTGAGATATTTGGCTTATACTCCTAAGTTTGGGCTTTGGTATCCTTGGGGATCCACATTTGATTTGATTGGTTATTCGGATGCCGATTGGGCGGGGTGTAAAATCAATAGGAAGAGCACATCGGGGACTTGCCAGTTCTTGGGAAGATCCTTGGTGTCTTGGGCTTCAAAGAAGCAAAATTCGGTCGCTCTTTCCACCGCCGAAGCCGAGTATATTGCCGCAGGCCATTGTTGCACGCAATTGCTTTGGATGAGGCAAACCCTGCGGGACTACGGTTACAAATTAACCAAAGTTCCTTTGCTATGTGATAATGAGAGTGCAATCAAAATGGCCGACAATCCCGTCGAGCATAGCCGCACTAAACACATAGCCATTCGGTATCACTTTTTGAGGGATCACCAACAAAAGGGAGATATCGAGATTTCTTACATTAATACTAAAGATCAATTAGCCGATATCTTTACCAAGCCTCTTGATGAACAATCTTTTAACAAACTTAGGCATGAGCTCAATATTCTTGATTCGCGCAATTTCTTTTGCTAGCTTGCACATATAGCTCATTTTATATACCTTTGATCATGTCTCTTTCATATGCTATGACTAATGTGTTTTCAAGTCTATTTCAAACCAAGTCATAGGTGTATTGAAAGGGAATTGGAGTCTTCGGCGAAGACAAAGGCTTCCACTACGTAACTCATCCTTCGCCGTCGCTCCAAGCAACTCTCCGTTCAAGGGGGAGAAAACTTCAGCACCAAGCAAAAGGACTTCGTCTTTGGTATAATCTTAACTCATTTATTTATGACCAAAGGGGAAGAAAGCACTTCGAGGGCTCTAATGATTCCGTTTTTGGCGATTCATGCCAAAGGGGGAGAAAGTAAGAGCCCAAAGCAAAAGGACCCCACCACCACCAATTTCAAAAACTTAAGTGTTGAATATTTTCAATTGGTATCCTATTGTGTTCAAAAGGGGGAGAAAGTAGTATTTCAAAATGATACATCAAAACCCTCTTGAACACTAAGAGGAGAATCTTATTTAGGGGGAGTTTTGTTTAGTCAAAGGAAAAGCATTTGAAACAGGGGGAGAAAATTTCAAATCTTGAAAATGCTTCTCAAAATCTTATTCATTTGCCTTTGACTATTTGCAAAAGAACTTTGAAAAGATTTACAAAAGATTTTGCAAAAACAAAACATGTGGTGCAAGCGTGGTCCAAAATGTTAAAAATGAAGAAACAATCCATGCATATCTTGTAAGCATTTATATTGGCTCAATTCCAAGCAACCTTTGCACTTACATTATGCAAACTAGTTCAATTATGCACTTCTACATTTGCTTTGGTTTGTGTTGGCATCAATCACCAAAAAGGGGGAGATTGAAAGGGAATTAGGCTTACACCTAGTTCCTATATAATTTTGGTGGTTAAATTGCCCAACACAAACAATTGGACTGACTAGTTTTGCTCTAGATTATATGTTCTACAGGTGCCAAAGGTTCATCTATAACCATACTAAATCGACTGTCCGAAATACCGTAGATTATTCCGGACAGGAGAAGCTTTTTGGAAAAACAGGCCAAGTGCGGACTGTCCGGGCCCTTGCGGCGGACCGTCCGCGACACAAGGATGTCACTCGGCCAGAACCAATGCAAAAATCGAAGTCTACACTATGGACTGTCCGGAGGAAAAGCAAAGACCGTCCGAGCCCTTGCGCGGACCGTCCGGCCTCTGGCGCGGACCGTCCGGTAGGTGAGAAACCGAAAAACCCGAAGGTGACGGGTTCAGAGAAATGAATTATAGCGGGTTCGCGGACCGTCCGGGCCAGGATCGCGGACCGTCCGCGACTGGGTCTGTCTGACATCTGACAACGCATTAAATGCAATATAGCCGTTACTGCTGACCGTTGCATTTTCAGCCGTTGATCTACTGGGGCGGACCGTCCGGACCTGGCACGCGGACCGTCCGCGCTCAGCAGAATGGAGCAACGGCTAGGAAGTGGTTGGTGGCTATAAATACAACCCCAACCACCTCCATTCACTTCATCCAAGCATTCCAACCTTCAACATTCAATACAAGAGCTAGCATTCCATTCCAAGACACATTCAAAGCCTCCATCTCTCCAAGTTTCACAATTGAGAAAAGAGATCATTAGTGATTAGTGACTTGAGAGAGAAAGTGATCCGTGTGTTATTCGTCGCTCTTGTCGCTTGGCCTTTTTGCAATCGTGCTTTCTTGATTCTTTCATTACGATCAAGCACTCACTTGTAATCGAGGCAAGAGGCACCAATTGTGTGGTGGCCCTTGTGGGAACTTTGTGTTCCAAGTGATTGAGAAGAGAAAGCTCACTCGATCCGTGGGATCGTTTGAGAGAGGGAAGGGTTGAAAGAGACCCGGCCTTTGTGGCCTCCTCAACGGGGAGTAGGTTTGCAAGAACCGAACCTCGGTAAAACAAATCCGCGTGTCACACTCTTCATTTGCTTGCGATTTGTTTTCCACCCTCTCTCGCGGACTCGTTTCTTTATTACTAACGCTAACCCGGCTTGTAGTTGTGTTTATATTTGTAAATTTCAGTTTCGCCCTATTCACCCCCCTCTAGGCGACTTTCAATGGTCTCCACCAGAAATCCAAGAATGTGATCTATGGCAAGGAAACATATGTGGGGTGAGGTGTATGAGCCTCTGGTCGATGATCAATGGCCACACAACCCCCATTTTTGTCGAAAATAGCCATGAACGACCATTTTCAATAATATCGAAGGCTAACACCTACGAATTTTTGACCAAGAAATGGTCTCCACCAGAAATCCAAGAATGTGATCTACGACAAGGAAACATATGTGGGGTGAGGTGTATGAGCCTCTGGTCGACGATCAATGGCCACACAACCCCCATTTTGCCGAAAATAGCCATGAATGACCATTTTCAATAATACCGAAGGCTAACACGTACGAGTTTTTAACCAAGAAATGGTTTCCACCAAAAATCCAAGAATGTAATCTATGGCAAGGAAACATATGTGGGGTGAGGTGTATGAGCGTCTGGTCGATGATCAATGGCCACACAACCCCCATTTTTTATGAAAATAGCCATGAGCGACCTTGAAAATAGCCATGAACGACATTTTCAATAATACCAAATGCTAACACCTACGGATTTTTGACCAAAAATGGTCTCCACCAGAAATCCAAGAATGTGATCTATGGCAAGGAAACATATGTGGGGTGAGGTGTACGAGCCTCTGGTCGATGATCAATGGCCACACAACCCCCATTTTTGTCGAAAATAGCCATGAACGACCATTTTCAATAATACCGAAGGCTAACACCTACAGATTTTTGACCAAGAAATGGTCTCCACCAGAAATCTAAGAATGTGATCTATGGCAAGGAAACATATGTGGGGTGAGGTGTACGAGCCTCTGGTCGATGATCAATGGACACACAACCCCCATTTTGCCGAAAATAGCCATGAATGACCATTTTCAATAATACCGAAGGCTAACACGTACGAGTTTTTAACCAAGAAATGGTCTCCACCAGAAATCCAAGAATGTGATCTTTGGCAAGGAAACATATGTGGGGTGAGGTGTATGAGCGTCTGGTCGATGATCAATGGCCACACAACCCCCATTTTTGTCGAAAATAGCCATGAACGACCATTTTCAATAATACCGAAGGCTAACACCTACGGATTTTTGACCAAGAAATGGTCTCCACCAGAAATCCAAGAATGTGATCTATGGCAAGGAAACATATGTGGGGTGAGGTGTACGAGCCTCTGGTCGATGATCAATGGCCACACAACCCCCATTTTGCCGAAAATATCCATGAATGACCATTTTCAATAATACCGAAGGCTAACACGTACGAGTTTTTAACCAAGAAATGGTCTCCACCAGAAATCCAAGAATGTGATCTATGGCAAGGAAACATATGTGGGGTGAGGTGTATGAGCATCTGGTCGATGATCAATGGCCACACAACCCCCATTTTTGTCGAAAATAGCCATGAACGACCATTTTCAATAATACCGAAGGCTAACACCTACGGATTTTTTACCAAGAAATGGTCTCCACCAGAAATCCAAGAATGTGATCTATAGCAAGGAAACATATGTGGGGTGAGGTGTATGAGCCTCTGGTCGACGATCAATGGCCACACAACCCCCATTTTTGTCGAAAATAACCATGAATGACCATTTTCAAAAATACCGAAGGCTAACACGTTCGGATTTTTGACCAAGAAATGGTCTCCACCAGAAATCCAAGAATGTGATCTATGGCAAGGAAACATATGTGGGGTGAGGTGTATGAGCGTCTGGTCGATGATCAATGGCCACACAACCCCCATTTTTGTCAAAAATAGCCATGAACGACCATTTTCAATAATATCGAAGGCTAACACCTACGGATTTTTGACCAAGAAATGGTCTCCACCAGAAATCCAAGAATGTGATCTATGGCAAGGAAACATATGTGGGGTGAGGTTTATGAGCCTCTAGTCGATGATAAATAGCCACACAACCCCCATTTTTTATGAAAATAGCCATGAGCGACCATTTCCAATAATACCGAAGGCTAACACCTACGGATTTTTGACCAAGAAATGGTCTCCACCAGAAATCCAAGAATGTGATCTATGGCAAGGAAACATATGTGGGGTGAGGTGTATGAGCCTCTGATCGATGATCAATGGCCACACAACCCCCATTTTTGTCGAAAATAGCCATGAACGACCATTTTCAATAATATCGAAGGCTAACACCTACGGATTTTTGACCAAGAAATGGTCTCCACCAGAAATCCAAGAATGTGATCTACGACAAGGAAACATATGTGGGGTGAGGTGTATGAGCCTCTGGTCGACGATCAATGGCCACACAACCCCCATTTTGCCGAAAATAGCCACACAACCCCCATTTTTGTCGAAAATAGCCATGAACGACCATTTTCAATAATACCGAAGGCTAACACCTACGGATTTTTGACCAAGAAATGGTCTCCACCAGAAATCCAAGAATGTGATCTATAGCAAGGAAACATATGTGGGGTGAGGTGTATGAGCCTCTGGTCGACGATCAATGTCCACACAACCCTAATTTTTGTCGAAAATAGCCATGAATGACCATTTTCAATGACACTGAAGGCTAACACCTACGGATTTTTGACCAAGAAATGGTCTCCACCAGAAATCCAAGAATGTGATCTATGGCAAGGAAACATATGTGGGGTGAGGTGTATGAGCCTCTGGTCGATGATAAATGGCCACACAACCCCCATTTTTTATGAAAATAGCCATGAGCGACCTTGAAAATAGCCATGAGCGACCATTTTCAATAATACTAGAGGCTAACACGTACGGATTTTTGACCAAGAAATGGTCTCCACCAGAAATCCAAGAATGTGATCTATGGCAAGGAAACATATGTGGGGTGAGGTGTATGAGCCTCTGGTCGATGATCAATGGCCACACAACCCCCATTTTTGTCGAAAATAGCCATGAACGACCATTTTTCAATGACACTGAAGGATAACACCTACGGATTTTTGCCCAAGAAATGGTCTCCACCAAAAATCCAAGAATGTGATCTATGGCAAGGAAACATATGTGTAGTGAGGTGTATGAGCCTATGGTCGATGATAAATGGCCACACAACCCCCATTTTTTTATGAAAATAGCCATGAATGACCATTTTCAATAATACCGAAGGCTAACACCTACGGATTTTTGACCAAGAAATGGTCTCCACCAGAAATCCAAGAATGTGATCTATGGCAAGGAAACATATGTGGGGTGAGGTGTATGAGCCTCTGGTCGATGATCAATGGCCACACAACCCCCATTTTTGTCGAAAATAGCCATGAATGAAGGTGTATGAGCCTCTAGTCGATGATCAATGGCCACACAACCCCCATTTTTGTCGAAAATAGCCATGAACGACCATTTTCAATAATACCGAAGGCTAACACCTACAGATTTTTGACCAAGAAATGGTCTCCACCAGAAATCCAAGAATGTGATCTATGGCAAGGAAACATATGTGGGGTGAGGTGTATGAGCCTCTGGTCGACGATCAATGGCCACACAACCCCCATTTTTGTCAAAAATAGCCATGAACGACCATTTTCAATAATATCGAAGGCTAACACCTACGGATTTTTGACCAAGAAATGGTCTCCACCAGAAATCCAAGAATGTGATCTACGACAAGGAAACATATGTGGGGTGAGGTGTATGAGTGTCTGGTCGATGATCAATGGCCACACAACCCCCATTTTTGTCGAAAATAGCCATGAACGACCATTTTCAATAATACCGAAGGCTAACACCTACAGATTTTTGACCAAGAAATGGTCTCCACCAGAAATCCAAGAATGTGATCTATGGCAAGGAAACATATGTGGGGTGAGGTGTATGAGCCTCTGGTCGATGATCAATGGCCACACAACCCCCATTTTTGTCGAAAATAGCCATGAATGAAGGTGTATGAGCCTCTAGTCGATGATCAATGGCCACACAACCCCCATTTTTGTCGAAAATAGCCATGAACGACCATTTTCAATAATACCGAAGGCTAACACCTACGGATTTTTGACCAAGAAATGGTCTCCACCAGAAATCCAAGAATGTGATCTATGGCAAGGAAACATATGTGGGGTGAGGTGTATGAGCCTCTGGTCGACGATCAATGGCCACACAACCCCCATTTTTGTCAAAAATAGCCATGAACGACCATTTTCAATAATATCGAAGGCTAACACCTACGGATTTTTGACCAAGAAATGGTCTCCACCAGAAATCCAAGAATGTGATCTACGACAAGGAAACATATGTGGGGTGAGGTGTATGAGTGTCTGGTCGATGATCAATGGCCACACAACCCCCATTTTTGTCGAAAATAGCCATGAACGACCATTTTCAATAATACCGAAGGCTAACACCTACATATTTTTGACCAAGAAATGGTCTCCACCAGAAATCCAAGAATGTGATCTATGGCAAGGAAACATATGTGGGGTGAGGTGTATGAGCGTCTGGTCGATGATCAATGGCCACACAACCCCCATTTTTGTCGAAAATAGCCATGAACGACCATTTTCAATAATACCGAAGGCTAACACCTACGGATTTTTGACCAAGAAATGGTCTCCACCAGAAATCCAAGAATGTGATCTATGGCAAGGAAACTTATGTGGGTGAGGTGTATGAGCCTCTGGTCGATGATCAATGGCCACAAAACCCCCATTTTTGTCGAAAATAGCCATGAACGACCATTTTCAATAATATCGAAGGCTAACACCTACGAATTTTTGACCAAGAAATGGTCTCCACCAGAAATCCAAGAATGTGATCTATGGCAAGGAAACATATGTGGGGTGAGGTATATGAGCCTCTGGTCGATGATCAATGGCCACACAACCCCCATTTTTGTCGAAAATAGCCATGAACGACCATTTTCAATAATACCGAAGGCTAACACCTACGGATCTTTGACCAAGAAATGGGGGTTGTGTGGCCATTGATCATCGACCAAAGGCTCATACACCTCACCCCACATATGTTTCCTTGCCATAGATCACATTCTTGGATTTCTGGTGGAGACCATTTCTTGGTCAAAAATCCGTAAGTGTTAGCCTTCGGTATTATTGAAAATGGTCGTTCATGGCTATTTTCGACAAAAATGGGGGTTGTGTGGCCATTGATCATCGACCAGACGCTCATACACCTCACCCCACATATGTTTCCTTGCCATAGATCACATTCTTGGATTTCTGGTGGAGACCATTTCTTGGTCAAAAATCCGAACGTGTTAGCCTTCGGTATTTTTGAACATGGTCATTGATGGCTATTTTCGACAAAAATGGGGGTTGTGTGGCCATTGATCATCGACCAGAGGATCGTACACCTCACTCCACATATGTTTCCTTGCCATAGATCACATTCTTGGATTTCTGGTGGAGACCATTTCTTGGTAAAAAATTCGTAGGTCTTAGCCTCTAGTATTATTGAAAATGGTCGTTCATGGCTATTTTCGACAAAAATGGGGGTTGTGTGGCCATTGATCATCGACCAGACGCTCATACACCTCACCCCACATATGTTTCCTTGCCATAGATCACATTCTTGGATTTCTGGTGGAGACCATTTCTTGGTCTAAAATCCGTAGGTGTTAGCTTCTAGTATTATTGAAAATGGTCGCTCGTGGCTATTTTCATAAAAAATGGGGGTTGTGTGGCCATTGATCGTCGACCAGAGGCTCATACACCTCACCCCACATATGTTTCCTTGCCATAGATCACATTCTTGGATTTCTTGTGGAGACCATTTCTTGGTCAAAAATCCGTAGGTGTTAGCCTTCGATATTATTGAAAATGGTCGTTCATGGCTATTTTCGACAAAAATGGGGGTTGTGTGGCCATTGATCATCGACCAGAGGCTCATACACCTCACCCCACATATGTTTCCTTGCCATAGATCACATTCTTGGATTTCTGGTGGAGACCATTTCTTGGTCAAAAATCCGTAGGTGTTAGCCTTCGGTATTATTGAAAATGGTCGTTCATGGCTATTTTCGACAAAAATGGGGGTTGTGTGGCCATTGATCATCGACCAGAGGCTCATACACCTCACCCCACATATGTTTCCTTGCCATAGATCACATTCTTGGATTTCTGGTGGAGACCATTTCTTGGTCAAAAATTCGTAGGTGTTAGCCTCTAGTATTATTGAAAATGGTCGCTCATGGCTATTTTCAAGGTCGCTTATGGCTATTTTCATAAAAAATGGGGGTTGTGTGGCCATTGATCATCGACCAAAGGCTCATACACCTCACCCCACATATGTTTCCTTGCCATAGATCACATTCTTGGATTTCTGGTGGAGACCATTTCTTGGTCAAAAATCCGTAAGTGTTAGCCTTCGGTATTATTGAAAATGGTCGTTCATGGCTATTTTCGACAAAAATGGGGGTTGTGTGGCCATTGATCATCGACCAGACGCTCATACACCTCACCCCACATATGTTTCCTTGCCATAGATCACATTCTTGGATTTCTGGTGGAGACCATTTCTTGGTCAAAAATCCGAACGTGTTAGCCTTCGGTATTTTTGAACATGGTCATTGATGGCTATTTTCGACAAAAATGGGGGTTGTGTGGCCATTGATCATCGACCAGAGGATCGTACACCTCACTCCACATATGTTTCCTTGCCATAGATCACATTCTTGGATTTCTGGTGGAGACCATTTCTTGGTAAAAAATTCGTAGGTCTTAGCCTCTAGTATTATTGAAAATGGTCGTTCATGGCTATTTTCGACAAAAATGGGGGTTGTGTGGCCATTGATCATCGACCAGACGCTCATACACCTCACCCCACATATGTTTCCTTGCCATAGATCACATTCTTGGATTTCTGGTGGAGACCATTTCTTGGTCTAAAATCCGTAGGTGTTAGCTTCTAGTATTATTGAAAATGGTCGCTCGTGGCTATTTTCATAAAAAATGGGGGTTGTGTGGCCATTGATCGTCGACCAGAGGCTCATACACCTCACCCCACATATGTTTCCTTGCCATAGATCACATTCTTGGATTTCTTGTGGAGACCATTTCTTGGTCAAAAATCCGTAGGTGTTAGCCTTCGATATTATTGAAAATGGTCGTTCATGGCTATTTTCGACAAAAATGGGGGTTGTGTGGCCATTGATCATCGACCAGAGGCTCATACACCTCACCTCACATATGTTTCCTTGCCATAGATCACATTATTGGATTTCTGGTGGAGACCATTTCTTGGTCAAAAATCCGTAGGTGTTAGCCTTCGGTATTATTGAAAATGGTCGTTCATGGCTATTTTCGACAAAAATGGGGGTTGTGTGGCCATTGATCATCGACCAGAGGCTCATACACCTCACCCCACATATGTTTCCTTGCCATAGATCACATTCTTGGATTTCTGGTGGAGACCATTTCTTGGTCAAAAATTCGTAGGTGTTAGCCTCTAGTATTATTGAAAATGGTCGCTCATGGCTATTTTCAAGGTCGCTTATGGCTATTTTCATAAAAAATGGGGGTTGTGTGGCCATTGATCGTCGACCATAGGCTCATACACCTCACCCCACATATGTTTCCTTGCCATAGATCACATTCTTGGATTTCTGGTGGAGACCATTTCTTGGTCAAAAATCCGTAGGTCTTAGCCTCTAATATTATTGAAAATGGTCGCTCATGGCAATTTTCGGCAAAATGGGGGTTGTGTGGCCATTGATCGTCGACCAGAGGCTCATACACCTCACCCCACATATGTTTCCTTGCCATAGATTACATTCTTGGATTTCTGGTGGAGACCATTTCTTGGTCAAAAATCCGTAGGTGTTAGCCTTCGGTATTATTGAAAATGGTCGTTCATGGCTATTTTCGACAAAAATGGGGGTTGTGTGGCCATTGATCATCGACCAGACGCTCATACACCTCACCCCACATATGTTTCCTTGTCGTAGATCACATTCTTGGATTTATGGTGGAGACCATTTCTTGGTCAAAAATCAGTAGGTGTTAGCCTTCGATATTATTGAAAATGGTCGTTCATGGCTATTTTTGACAAAAATGGGGGCTGTGTGGCCATTGATCGTCGACCAGAGGCTCATACACCTCACCCCACATATGTTTCCTTGCCATAGATCACATTCTTGGATTTCTGGTGGAGACCATTTCTTGGTCAAAAATCCGTAGGTGTTAGCCTTCGGTATTATTGTAAATGGTCATTCATGGCTATTTTCGACAAAAATGGGGGTTGTGTGGCCATTGATCGTCGACCTGAGGCTCATACACCTCACCCCACATATGTTTCCTTGCCATAGATTACATTCTTGGATTTCTGGTGGAGACCATTTCTTGGTTAAAAACTCGTACGTGTTAGCCTTCGGTATTATTGAAAATGGTCGTTCATGGCTATTTTCGGCAAAATGGGGGTTGTGTGGCCATTGATCGTCGACCAGAGGCTCATACACCTCACCCCACATATGTTTCCTTGTTGTAGATCACATTCTTGGATTTCTGGTGGAGACCATTTCTTGGTCAAAAATCCGTAGGTGTTAGCCTTCGATATTATTGAAAATGGTTGTTCATGGCTATTTTCGACAAAAATGGGGGTTGTGTGGCCATTGATCGTCGACCAGAGGCTCATACACCTCACCCCACATATGTTTCCTTGCCATAGATCACATTCTTGGATTTCTGGTGGAGACCATTTCTTGGTCAAAAATCCGTAGGTCTTAGCCTCTAGTATTATTGAAAATGGTCGCTCATGGCTATTTTCATAAAAATGGGGGTTGTGTGGCCATTTATCATCGACTAGCGGCTCATAAACCTCACCCCACATATGTTTCCTTGCCATAGATTACATTCTTGGATTTCTAGTGGAGACCATTTCTTGGTCAAAAATCCGTAGGTGTTAGCCTTCGGTATTATTGAAAATGGTCGTTCATGGCTATTTTCGACACCCACATATGTTTCCTTGCCATAGATCACATTCTTGGATTTCTGGTGGAGACCATTTCTTGGTCTAAAATCCGTAGGTGTTAGCCTCTAGTATTATTGAAAATGGTCGCTCATGGCTATTTTCAAGGTCGCTCATGGCTATTTTCATAAAAAATGGGGGTTGTGTGGCCATTTATCATCGACTAGAGGCTCATAAACCTCACCCCACATATGTTTCCTTGCCATAGATCACATTCTTGGATTTCTGGTGGAGACCATTTCTTGGTCAAAAACTCGTACGTGTTAGCCTTCGGTATTATTGAAAATGGTCGTTCATGGCTATTTTCGACAAAAATGGGGGTTGTGTGGCCATTGATCATCGACCAGAGGCTCGTACACCTCACCCCACATATGTTTCCTTGCCATAGATCACATTCTTGGATTTCTGGTGGAGACCATTTCTTGGTCAAAAATCCTTAGGTGTTAGCCTCTAGTATTATTGAAAATGGTTGCTCATGGCTATTTTCGAGGTCGCTCATGGCTATTTTCATAAAAAATGGGGGTTGTGTGGCCATTTATCATCGACTAGAGGCTCATAAACCTCACCCCACATATGTTTCCTTGCCATAGATCACATTCTTGGATTTCTGGTGGAGACCATTTCTTGGTCAAAAATTCGTAGGTGTTAGCCTTCAGTATTATTGAAAATGGTCGTTCATGGCTATTTTCGACAAAAATGGGGGTTGTGTGGCCATTGATCATCGACCAGAGGCTCATACACCTCACCCCACATATGTTTCCTTGCCATAGATCACATTCTTGGATTTCTGGTGGAGACCATTTCTTGGTCAAAAATCCGTAGGTCTTAGCCTCTAATATTATTGAAAATGGTCGCTCATGGCTATTTTCATAAAAAAATGGGGGTTGTGTGGCCATTTATCATCGACTAGAGGCTCATAAATCTCACCCCACATATGTTTCCTTGCCATAGATCACATTCTTGGATTTATGGTGGAGACCATTTCTTGGTCAAAAATCCGTAGGTGTTAGCCTTCGATATTATTGAAAATGGTCGTTCATGGATATTTTCGGCAAAATGGGGGTTGTGTGGCCATTGATCGTTGACCAGAGGCTCATACACCTCTGGTGGAGACCAATTCTTGGTCAAAAATCTGTAGGTGTTAGCCTTCGGTATTATTGAAAATGGTCGTTCATGGCTATTTTCGACAAAAATGGGGGTTGTGTGGCCATTGATCATTGACCAGAGGCTCGTATACCTCACACCACATATGTTTCCTTGCCATAGATCACATTCTTGGATTTCTGGTGGAGACCATTTCTTGGGCAAAAATCCGTAGGTCTTAGCCTCTAGTATTATTGAAAATGGTCGTTCATGGCTATTTTCGACAAAAATGGGGGTTGTGTGGCCATTGATCATCGACCAGAGGCTCATACACCTCACCCCACATATGTTTCCTTGCCATAGATCACATTCTTGGATTTCTGGTGGAGACCATTTCTTGGTCAAAAATCCGTAGGTGTTAGCCTTCGGTATTATTGAAAATGGTCGTTCATGGCTATTTTCGACAAAAATGGGGGTTGTGTGGCCATTGATCATCGACCAGAGGCTCATACACCTCACCCCACATATGTTTCCTTGCCATAGAACACATTCTTGGATATTTGGTGGAGACCATTTCTTGGTTAAAAACTCGTAGGTGTTAGCCTTCGGTATTATTGAAAATGGTCATTCATGGCTATTTTCGGCAAAATGGGGGTTGTGTGGCCATTTATCATCGACCAGAGGCTCATACACCTCACCCCACATATGTTTCCTTTCCATAGATCACATTCTTGGATTTCTGGTGGAGACCATTTCTTGGTCAAAAATCCGTAGGTGTTAGCCTTCGATATTATTGAAAATGGTCGTTCATGGCTATTTTCGAAAAAAATGGGGGTTGTGTGGCCATTGATCGTCGACCAGAGGCTCATACACCTCACCCCACATATGTTTCCTTGCCATAGATCACATTCTTGGATTTCTGGTGGAGACCATTTCTTGGTCAAAAATCCGTAGGTCTTAGCCTCTAGTATTATTGAAAATGGTCGCTCATGGCTATTTTCATAAAAAATGGGGGTTGTGTGGCCATTGATCATCGACCAGAGGCTCATACACCTCTGGTGGAGACCAATTCTTGGTCAAAAATCTGTAGGTGTTAGCCTTCGGTATTATTGAAAATGGTCGTTCATGGCTATTTTCATAAAAAATGGGGGTTGTGTGGCCATTTATCATCGACTAGAGGCTCGTACACCTCACCCCACATATGTTTCCTTGCCATAGATCACATTCTTGGATTTCTGGTGGAGACCATTTCTTGGTTAAAAACTCGTACGTGTTAGCCTTCGGTATTATTGAAAATGGTCGCTCATGGCTATTTTCATAAAAAATGGGGGTTGTGTGGCCATTGATCATCGACCAGACGCTCATACACCTCACCCCACATATGTTTCCTTTCCATAGATCACATTCTTGGATTTCTAGTGGAGACCATTTCTTGGTCAAAAATCCGTAGGTGTTAGCCTTCGGTATTATTGTAAATGGTCATTCATGGCTATTTTCGACAAAAATGGGGGTTGTGTGGCCATTGATCATCGACCAGAGGCTCATACACCTCACCCCACATATGTTTCCTTGCCATAGATCACATTCTTGGATTTCTGGTGGAGACCATTTCTTGGTCAAAAATCCGTAGGTCTTAGCCTCTAGTATTATTGAAAATGGTCGCTCATGGCTATTTTCAAGGTCGCTCATGGCTATTTTCATAAAAAATGGGGGTTGTGTGGCCATTGATCACCGACCATAGGCTCATACACCTCACCCCACATATGTTTCCTTGCCATAGATCACATTCTTGGATTTCTGGTGGAGACCATTTCGTGGTCAAAAATCCGTAGGTGTTAGCCTCTAGTATTATTGAAAATGGTCGTTCATGGCTATTTTCGGCAAAATGGGGGTTGTGTGGCCATTAATCATCGACCAGACGCTCATACACCTCACCCCACATATGTTTACTTGCCATAGATCACATTCTTGGATTTCTGGTGGAGACCATTTCTTGGTCAAAAATACGTAGGTGTTAGCCTTCGGAATTTTTGAAAATGGTCATTCATGGCTATTTTCGACAAAAATGGGGGTTGTGGCCATTGATCATCGACCAGAGGATCGTACACCTCACTCCACATATGTTTCCTTGCCATAGATATTTTCGACAAAAATGGGGGTTGTGTGGCCATTGATCATCGACCAGAGGCTCATACACCTCACCCCACATATGTTTCCTTGCCATAGATTACATTCTTGGATTTCTGGTGGAAACCATTTCTTGGTTAAAAACTCATACGTGTTAGCCTTCGGTATTATTGAAAATGGTCATTCATGGCTATTTTCGACAAAAATGGGGGTTGTGAGGCCATTGATCATCGACCACCCCCATTTTTGTCGAAAATAGCCATGAACGACCATTTTCAATAATATCGAAGGCTAACACCTACGGATTTTTGACCAAGAAATGGTCTCCACCAGAGGCTCGTACACCTCACCCCACATATGTTTCCTTGCCATAGATCACATTCTTGGATTTCTGGTGGAAACCATTTCTTGGTTAAAAACTCGTACGTGTTAGCCTTCGGTATTATTGAAAATGGTCATTCATGGCTATTTTCGGCAAAATGGGGGTTGTGTGGCCATTGATCGTCGACCAGAGGCTCGTACACTTCAACCCACATATGTTTTCTTGCCATAGATCACATTCTTGGATTTCTGGTGGAGACCATTTCTTGGTCTAAAATCCGTACGTGTTAGCCTTCGGTATTATTGTAAATGGTCATTCATGGCTATTTTCGACAAAAATGGGGGTGGTCGATGATCAATGGCCACACAACCCCCATTTTTGTCCAAAATAGCCATGAATGACCATTTTCAATAATACCGAAGGCTAACACATACGAGTTTTTAACCAAGAAATGGTTTCCACCAGAAATCCAAGAATGTAATCTATGGCAAGGAAACATATGTGGGGTGAGGTGTATGAGCCTTTGGTCGATGATCAATGGCCACACAACCCCCATTTTTGTCGAAAATAGCCATGAATGACCATTTTCAATAATACCGAAGGCTAACACGTACGGATTTTTGCCCAAGAAATGGTCTCCACCAGAAATCCAAGAATGTGATCTATGGCAAGGAAACATATGTGGGGTGAGGTGTATGAGCCTCTGGTCGATGATCAATGGCCACACAACCCCCATTTTTGTCGAAAATAGCCATGAACGACCATTTTCAAAAATACCAAAGGCTAACACGTACGGATTTTTGACCAAGAAATGGTCTCCACCAGAATTCCAAGAATGTGATCTATGGCAAGGAAACATATGTGGGGTGAGGTGTATGAGCGTCTGGTCGATGATCAATGGCCACACAACCCCCATTTTTGTCGAAAATAGCCATGAACGACCATTTTCAATAATACCGAAGGCTAACACCTACGGATTTTTGACCAAGAAATGGTCTCCACCAGAAATCCAAGAATGTGATCTATGGCAAGGAAACATATGTGGGGTGAGGTGTACGAGCCTCTGGTCGATGATCAATGGCCACACAACCCCCATTTTGTCGAAAATAGCCATGAATGACCATTTTCAATAATACCGAAGGCTAACACGTACGAGTTTTTGACCAAGAAATGGTCTCCACCAGAAAAACAAGAATGTGATCTACGACAAGGAAACATATGTGGGGTGAGGTGTATGAGCCTCTGGTCGACGATCAATGGCCACACAACCCCCATTTTGCCGAAAATAGCCATGAATGACCATTTTCAATAATACCGAAGGCTAAGACCTACGGATTTTTGACCAAGAAATGGTCTCCACCAGAAATCCAAGAATGTGATCTATGGCAAGGAAACATATGTGGGGTGAGGTGTATGAGCCTCTTGTCGTTGATCAATGGCCACAGAACCCCCATTTTTGTCGAAAATAGCCATGAATGACCATTTACAATAATACCGAAGGCTAACACCTACGGATTTTTTGACCAAGAAATGGTCTCCACCAGAAATCCAAGAATGTGATCTATGGCAAGGAAACATATTTGGGTGAGGTGTATAAGCGTCTGGTCGATGATCAATGGCCACACAACCCCCATTTTTGTCGAAAATAGCCATGAACGACCATTTTCAATTATGTCGAAGGCTAACACCTACGGATTTTTGACCAAGAAATGGTCTCCACCAGAGGCTCGTACACCTCACCCCACATATGTTTCCTTGCCATAGATCACATTCTTGGATTTCTGGTGGAAACCATTTCTTGGTTAAAAACTCGTACGTGTTAGCCTTCGGTATTATTGAAAATGGTCATTCATGGCTATTTTCGGCAAAATGGGGGTTGTGTGGCCATTGATCGTCGACCAGAGGCTCGTACACTTCAACCCACATATGTTTTCTTGCCATAGATCGCATTCTTGGATTTCTGGTGGAGACCATTTCTTGGTCTAAAATCCGTACGTGTTAGCCTTCGGTATTATTGTAAATGGTCATTCATGGCTATTTTCGACAAAAATGGGGGTGGTCGATGATCAATGGCCACGCAACCCCCATTTTTGTCGAAAATAGCCATGAATGACCATTTTCAATAATACCGAAGGCTAACACATACGAGTTTTTAACCAAGAAATGGTTTCCACCAGAAATCCTAGAATGTAATCTATGGCAAGGAAACATATGTGGGGTGAGGTGTATGAGCCTCTGGTCGATGATCAATGGCCACACAACCCCCATTTTTGTCGAAAATAGCCACGAATGACCATTTTCTATAATACCGAAGGCTAACACGTACGGATTTTTGCCCAAGAAATGGTCTCCACCAGAAATCCAAGAATGTGATCTATGGCAAGGAAACATATGTGGGGTGAGGTGTATGAGCCTCTGGTCGATGATCAATGGCCACACAACCCCCATTTTTGTCGAAAATAGCCATGAACGACAATTTTCAAAAATACCAAAGGCTAACACGTACGGAATTTTGACCAAGAAATGGTCTCCACCAGAAATCCAAGAATGTGATCTATGGCAAGGAAACATATGTGGGGTGAGGTGTATGAGCGTCTGGTCGATGATCAATGGCCACACAACCCCCATTTTTGTCGAAAATAGCCATGAACGACCATTTTCAATAATACCGAAGGCTAACACCTACAGATTTTTGACCAAGAAATGGTCTCCACCAGAAATCCAAGAATGTGATCTATGGCAAGGAAACATATGTGGGGTGAGGTGTACGAGCCTCTGGTCGATGATCAATGGCCACACAACCCCCATTTTGCCGAAAATAGCCATGAATGACCATTTTCAATAATACCGAAGGCTAACACGTACGAGTTTTTGACCAAGAAATGGTCTCCACCAGAAATCCAAGAATGTGATCTACGACAAGGAAACATATGTGGGGTGAGGTGTATGAGCCTCTGGTCGACGATCAATGGCCACACAACCCCCATTTTGCCGAAAATAGCCATGAATGACCATTTTCAATAATACCGAAGGCTAAGACCTACGGATTTTTGACCAAGAAATGGTCTCCACCAGAAATCCAAGAATGTGATCTATGGCAAGGAAACATATGTGGGGTGAGGTGTATGAGCCTCTTGTCGATGATCAATGGCCACACAACCCCCATTTTTGTCGAAAATAGCCATGAATGACCATTTACAATAATACCGAAGGCTAACACCTACAGATTTTTGACCAAGAAATGGTCTCCACCAGAAATCCAAGAATGTGATCTATGGCAAGGAAACATATGTGGGGTGAGGTGTATGAGTGTCTGGTCGATGATCAATGGCCACACAACCCCCATTTTTGTCGAAAATAGCCACGAACGACCATTTTCAATAATATCGAAGGCTAACACCTACGGATTTTTGACCAAGAAATGGTCTCCACAACCCCCATTTTTGTCGAAAATAGCCATGAACGACCATTTTCAATAATACCGAAGGCTAACACGTACGAGTTTTTGACCAAGAAATGGTCTCCACCAGAAATCCAAGAATGTGATCTATGGCAAGGAAACATATGTGGGGTGAGGTTTATGAGCCTCTAGTCGATGATAAATGGCCACACAACCCCCATTTTTTATGAAAATAGCCATGAGCGACCTTGAAAATAGCCATGAGCGACCATTTTCAATAATACTAGAGGCTAACACCTACGGATTTTAGACCAAGAAATGGTCTCCACCAGAAATCCAAGAATG
>NW_023366783.1:0-91034 GCF_902167145.1 Zea mays | reverse complement strand
CTTGCCATAGATCACATTCTTGGATTTATGGTGGAGACCATTTCTTGGTCAAAAATCCGTAGGTGTTAGCCGTCAGTGTCATTGAAAATGGTCGTTCATGGCTATTTTCGACAAAAAATAGGGTTGTGTGGCCATTGATCATCGACCAGGGGCTCGTACACCTCACCCCACACCCATTTTTTATGAAAATATCCATGAGCGACCTTGAAAATAGCCATGAGCGACCATTTTCAATAATATTAGAGGCTAAGACATACGGATTTTTGACCAAGAAATGGTCTCCACCAGAAATCCAAGAATGTGATCTATGGCAAGGAAACATATGTGGGGTGAGGTGTATGAGCCTCTGGTCGATGATCAATGGCCACACAACCCCCATTTTGCCGAAAATAGCCATGAATGACCATTTTCAAAAATACCAAAGGCTAACACGTACGGATTTTTGACCAAGAAATGGTCTCCACCAGAAATCCAAGAATGTGATCTATGGCAAGGAAACATATGTGGGGTGAGGTGTACAAGCCTCTGGTCGGTGATCAATGGCCACACAACCCCCATTTGTGTCGAAAATAGCCATGAATGACCATTTTCAATAATACCGAAGGCTAACACCTACGGATTTTTGACCAAGAAATGGTCTCTACCATAAATCCAAGAATGTGATATATGGCAAGGAAACATATGTGTAGTGAGGCCAGACGCTCATACACCTCACCCCACATATGTTTCCTTGCCATAGATCACATTCTTGGATTTCTGGTGGAGACCATTTCTTGGTCAAAAATCCGTAGGTGTTAGCCTTCGGTATTATTGAAAATGGTCGTTCATGGCTATTTTCGACAAAAATGGGGGTTGTGTGGCCATTGATCATCGACCAGAGGCTCATACACCTCACCCCACATATGTTTCCTTGCCATAGATCACATTCTTGGATTTCTGGTGGAGACCATTTCTTGGTCAAAAATCCGTAGGTGTTAGCCTTCGGTATTATTGAAAATGGTCGTTCATGGCTATTTTCATAAAAAATGGGGGTTGTGTGGCCATTAATCATCGACCAGAGGCTCATACACCTCACCCCACATATGTTTCCTTGCCATAGATCACATTCTTGGATTTCTGGTGGAGACCATTTCTTGGTCAAAAATCTGTAGGTGTTAGCCTTCGGTATTATTGTAAATGGTCATTCATGGCTATTTTCGACAAAAATGGGGGTTGTGTGGCCATTGATCATCGACTAGAGGCTCATACACCTCACCCCACATATGTTTCCTTGCCATAGATCACATTCTTGGATTTCTGGTGGAGACCATTTCTTGGTCAAAAATCCGTAGGTCTTAGCCTCTAATATTATTTAAAATGGTCGCTCATGGCTATTTTCATAAAAAAATGGGGGTTGTGTGGCCATTGATCATCGACCAGACGCTCATACACCTCACCCCACATATGTTTCCTTGCCATAGATCACATTCTTGGATTTCTGGTGGAGACCATTTCTTGGTCTAAAATCCGTAGGTGTTAGCCTCTAGTATTATTGAAAATGGTCGCTCATGGCTATTTTCAAGGTCGCTCATGGCTATTTTCATAAAAAATGGGGGTTGTGTGGCCATTTATCATCGACTAGAGGCTCATAAACCTCACCCCACATATGTTTCCTTGCCATAGATTACATTCTTGGATTTGTGGTGGAAACCATTTCTTGGTTAAAAACTCGTACGTGTTAGCCTTCGGTATTATTGAAAATGGTCATTCATGGCTATTTTCGGCAAAATGGGGGTTGTGTGGCCATTGATCGTCGACCAGAGGCTCATACACCTCACCCCACATATGTTTCCTTGTCGTAGATCACATTCTTGGATTTCTGGTGGAGACCATTTCTTGGTCAAAAATCCGTAGGTGTTAGCCTTCGATATTATTGAAAATGGTCGTTCATGGCTATTTTCGACAAAAATGGGGGTTGTGTGGCCATTGATCATCGACCAGAGGCTCATACACCTCACCCCACATATGTTTCCTTGCCATAGATCACATTCTTGGATTTCTGGTGGAAACCATTTCTTGGTAAAAAATCCGTAGGTCTTAGCCTCTAATATTATTGAAAATGGTCGTTCATGGCTATTTTCGACAAAAATGGGGGTTGTGTGGCCATTGATCATCGACCAGAGGCTCATACACCTCACCCCACATATGTTTCCTTGCCATAGATCACATTCTTGGATTTCTGGTGGAGACCATTTCTTGGTCAAAAATCCGTAGGTGTTAGCCTTCGGTATTATTGAAAATGGTCGTTCATGCTATTTTCTACAAAAATAGGGGGGTTGTGTGGTCATTGATCATCGACCAGACGCTCATACACCTCACCCCACATATGTTTCCTTGCCATAGATCACATTCTTGGATTTCTGGTGGAGACCATTTCTTGGTCAAAAATCCGTAGGTGTTAGCCTTCGGTATTATTGAAAATGGTCGTTCATGGCTATTTTCGACAAAAATGGGGGTTGTGTGGCCATTGATCATCGACCAGAGGCTCATACACCTCACCCCACATATGTTTCCTTGCCATAGATCACATTCTTGGATTTCTGGTGGAGACCATTTC
Organism: Zea mays; assembly: GCF_902167145.1. Classification (NCBI taxonomy): domain Eukaryota; kingdom Viridiplantae; phylum Streptophyta; class Magnoliopsida; order Poales; family Poaceae; genus Zea; species Zea mays. The sequence goes on along the minus strand of NW_023366783.1, from coordinate 88,438 downwards.
TTGGTCAAAAATCCGTAGGTGTTAGCCTTCGGTATTATTGAAAATGGTCGTTCATGGCTATTTTCATAAAAAATGGGGGTTGTGTGGCCATTGATCATCGACCAGAGGCTCATACACCTCACCCCACATATGTTTCCTTGCCATAGATCACATTCTTGGATTTCTGGTGGAGACCATTTCTTGGTCAAAAATCTGTAGGTGTTAGCCTTCGGTATTATTGTAAATGGTCATTCATGGCTATTTTCGACAAAAATGGGGGTTGTGTGGCCATTGATCATCGACCAGAGGCTCATACACCTCACCCCACATATGTTTCCTTGCCATAGATCACATTCTTGGATTTCTGGTGGAGACCATTTCTTGGTCAAAAATCCGTAGGTCTTAGCCTCTAATATTATTTAAAATGGTCGCTCATGGCTATTTTCATAAAAAATGGGGGTTGTGTGGCCATTGATCATCGACCAGACGCTCATACACCTCACCCCACATATGTTTCCTTGCCATAGATCACATTCTTGGATTTCTGGTGGAGACCATTTCTTGGTCTAAAATCCGTAGGTGTTAGCCTCTAGTATTATTGAAAATGGTCGCTCATGGCTATTTTCAAGGTCGCTCATGGCTATTTTCATAAAAAATGGGGGTTGTGTGGCCATTTATCATCGACTAGAGGCTCATAAACCTCACCCCACATATGTTTCCTTGCCATAGATTACATTCTTGGATTTCTGGTGGAAACCATTTCTTGGTTAAAAACTCGTACGTGTTAGCCTTCGGTATTATTGAAAATGGTCATTCATGGCTATTTTCGGCAAAATGGGGGTTGTGTGGCCATTGATCGTCGACCAGAGGCTCATACACCTCACCCCACATATGTTTCCTTGTCGTAGATCACATTCTTGGATTTCTGGTGGAGACCATTTCTTGGTCAAAAATCCGTAGGTGTTAGCCTTCGATATTATTGAAAATGGTCGTTCATGGCTATTTTCGACAAAAATGGGGGTTGTGTGGCCATTGATCATCGACCAGAGGCTCATACACCTCACCCCACATATGTTTCCTTGCCATAGATCACATTCTTGGATTTCTAGTGGAGACCATTTCTTGGTCAAAAATCCGTAGGTCTTAGCCTCTAATATTATTGAAAATGGTCGTTCATGGCTATTTTCGACAAAAATGGGGGTTGTGTGGCCATTGATCATCGACCAGAGGCTCATACACCTCACCCCACATATGTTTCCTTGCCATAGATCACATTCTTGGATTTCTGGTGGAGACCATTTCTTGGTCAAAAATCCGTAGGTGTTAGCCTTCGGTATTATTGAAAATGGTCGTTCATGCTATTTTCTACAAAAATAGGGGGGTTGTGTGGTCATTGATCATCGACCAGACACTCATACACCTCACCCCACATATGTTTCCTTACCATAGATCACATTCTTGGATTTCTGGTGGAGACCATTCCTTGGTCTAAAATCCGTAGGTGTTAGCCTCTAGTATTATTGAAAATGGTCGCTCATGGCTATTTTCAAGGTCGCTCATGGCTATTTTCATAAAAAATGGGGGTTGTGTGGCCATTTATCATCGCTAGAGGCTCATAAACCTCACCCCACATATGTTTCCTTGCCATAGATTACATTCTTGGATTTCTGGTGGAAACCATTTCTTGGTTAAAAACTCGTACGTGTTAGCCTTCGGTATTATTGAAAATGGTCATTCATGGCTATTTTCGGCAAAATGGGGGTTGTGTGGCCATTGATCATCGACCAGAGGCTCGTACACCTCACCCCACATATGTTTCCTTGCCATAGATCACATTCTTGGATTTCTGGTGGAGACCATTTCTTGGTCAAAAATCCGTACGTGTTAGCCTTTGGTATTTTTGAAAATGGTCATTCATGGCTATTTTCGACAAAAATGGGGGTTGTCTGGCCATTGATCATCGACTAGAGGCTCATACACCTCACCCCACATATGTTTCCTTGCCATAGATCACATTCTTGGATTTCTGGTGGAGACCATTTCTTGGTCAAAAATCCGTAGGTGTTAGCCTTCGGTATTATTGAAAATGGTCGTTCATGGCTATTTTCGACAAAAATGGGGGTTGTGTGGCCATTGATCATCGACCAGACACTCATACACCTCACCCCACATATGTTTCCTTGTCATAGATCACATTCTTGGATTTCTGGTGGAGACCATTTCTTGGTCTAAAATCCGTAGGTGTTAGCCTCTAGTATTATTGAAAATGGTCGCTCATGGCTATTTTCAAGGTTGTTCATGGCTATTTTCGACAAAAATGGGGGTTGTGTGTCCATTGATCATCGACCAGACGCTCATACACCTCACCCCACATATGTTTCCTTGCCATAGATCACATTCTTGGATTTCTGGTGGAAACCATTTCTTGGTTAAAAACTCGTACGTGTTAGCCTTCGGTATTATTGAAAATGGTCATTCATGGCTATTTTCGACAAAAATGGGGGTTGTGTGGCCATTGATCATCGACCAGAGGCTCATACACCACACCCCACATATGTTTCCTTGCCATAGATCACATTCTTGGATTTCTGGTGGAGACCATTTCTTGGTCAAAAATCCGTAGGTGTTAGCCTTCGGTATTATTGTAAATGGTCATTCTATGGCAAGGAAACATATGTGGGGTGAGGTGTATGAGCGTCTGGTCGATGATCAATGGCCACACAACCCCCATTTTTGCCGAAAATAGCCATGAGCGACCATTTTCAATAATACTAGAGGCTAAGACCTACGGATTTTTGACCAAGAAATGGTCTCCACCAGAAATCCAAGAATGTGATCTATGGCAAGGAAACATATGTGGGGTGAGGTGTATGAGCCTCTGGTCGATGATCAATGGCCACACAACCCCCATTTTTGTCGAAAATAGCCATGAATGACCATTTTCAATAATACCGAAGGCTAACAGTGACCATTTTCAATAATACTAGAGGCTAAGACCTACGGATTTTTGACCAAGAAATGGTCTCCACCAGAAATCCAAGAATGTGATCTATGGCAAGGAAACATATGTGGGGTGAGGTGTATGAGCCTCTGGTCGATGATCAATGGCCACACAACCCCCATTTTTTATGAAAATAGCCATGAGCGACCTTGAAAATAGCCATGAGCGACCATTTTCAATAATACTAGGGGCTAACACGTACGGATTTTTGACGAAGAAATGGTCTTAGCCTCTAATATTCTTGGATTTCTGGTGGAGACCATTTCTTGGTCAAAAATCCGTAGGTGTTAGCCTTCGATATTATTGAAAATGGTCGTTCATGGCTATTTTCGACAAAAATGGGGGTTGTGTGGCCATTGATCATCGACCAGACGCTCATACACCTCACCCCACATATGTTTCCTTGTCGTAGATCACATTCTTGGATTTCTGGTGGAGACCATTTCTTGGTCAAAAATCCGTAGGTCTTAGCCTCTAATATTATTGAAAATGGTCGCTCATGGCTATTTTCATAAAAAAATGGGGGTTGTGTGGCCATTTATCATCGACTAGAGGCTCATAAATCTCACCCACATATGTTTCCTTGCCATAGATCACATTCTTGGATTTCTGGTGGAGACCATTTCTTGGTCAAAAATCCGTAGGTGTTAGCCTTCGGTATTATTGTAAATGGTCATTCATGGCTATTTTCGGCAAAATGGACCATTTCTTGGTCAAAAATCCGTAGGTGTTAGCCTTCGGTATTATTGAAAATGGTCGTTCATGGCTATTTTTGACAAAAATGGGGGTTGTGTGGCCATTGATCATCGACTAGAGGCTCATACACCTCACCCCACATATGTTTCCTTGCCATAGATCACATTCTTGGATTTCTGGTGGAGACCATTTCTTGGTCAAAAATCCGTAGGTGTTAGCCTTCGGTATTATTGTAAATGGTCATTCATGGCTATTTTCGGCAAAATGGGGGTTCTGTGGCCATTGATCATCGACCAGAGGCTCGTACACCTCACCCCACATATGTTTCCTTGCCATAGATCACATTCTTGGATTTCTGGTGGAGACCATTTCTTGGTCAAAAATCCGTAGGTGTTAGCCTTTGGTATTTTTGAAAATGGTCGTTCATGGCTATTTTCGGCAAAATGGGGGTTGTGCGGCCATTGATCGTCGACTAGAGGCTCATACACCTCACCCCACATATGTTTCCTTGCCATAGATCACATTCTTGGATTTATGGTGGAGACCATTTCTTGGTCAAAAATTTGTAGGTGTTAGCCTTCAGTGTCATTGAAAATGGTCGTTCATGGCTATTTTCGACAAAAATTAGGGTTGTGTGGCCATTGATCGTCGACCAGAGGCTCATACACCTCACCCCACATATGTTTCCTTGCCATAGATCACATTCTTGGATTTCTGGTGGAGACCATTTCTTGGTCAAAAATCCGTAGGTGTTAGCCTTCGGTATTATTGAAAATGGTCGTTCATGGCTATTTTCGACAAAAATGGGGGTTGTGTGGCCATTGATCATCGACCAGAGGCTCATACACCTCACCCCACATATGTTTCCTTGCCATAGATCACATTCTTGGATTTCTGGTGGAGACCATTTCTTGGTCAAAAATCCGTAGGTGTTAGCCTTTGGTATTTTTGAAAATGGTCGTTAATGGCTATTTTCGGCAAAATGGGGGTTGTGCGGCCATTGATCGTCGACTAGAGGCTCATACACCTCACCCCACATATGTTTCCTTGCCATAGATCACATTCTTGGATTTCTGGTGGAGACCATTTCTTGGTCAAAAATTTGTAGGTGTTAGCCTTCAGTGTCATTGAAAATGGTCGTTCATGGCTATTTTCGACAAAAATTAGGGTTGTGTGGCCATTGATCGTCGACCAGAGGCTCATACACCTCACCCCACATATGTTTCCTTGCCATAGATCACATTCTTGGATTTCTGGTGGAGACCATTTCTTGGTCAAAAATCCGTAGGTGTTAGCCTTCGGTATTATTGAAAATGGTCGTTCATGGCTATTTTCGACAAAAATGGGGGTTGTGTGGCCATTGATCATCGACCAGAGGCTCATACACCTCACCCCACATATGTTTCCTTGCCATAGATCACATTCTTGGATTTCTGGTGGAGACCATTTCTTGGTCAAAAATTCGTAGGTCTTAGCCTTCGGTATTATTGAAAATGGTCATTCATGGCTATTTTCGGCAAAATGGGGGTTGTGTGGCCATTGATCATCGACCATAGGCTCATACACCTCACCCCACATATGTTTCCTTGCCATAGATCACATTCTTGGATTTCTGGTGGAGACCATTTCTTGGTCAAAAATCCGTAGGTGTTAGCCTTCGGTATTATTGTAAATGGTCATTCATGGCTATTTTCGACAAAAATGGGGGTTGTGTGGCCATTAATCATCGACCAGAGGCTCATAAAAAATGGGGGTTGTGTGGCCATTTATCATCGACTAGAGGCTCATAAACCTCACCCCACATATGTTGCCTTGCCATAGATCACATTCTTGGATTTCTGGTGGAGACCATTTCTTGGACAAAAATCCGTAGGTCTTAGCCTCTAGTATTATTGAAAATGGTCGCTGTTAGCCTTCGGTATTATTGAAAATAGTCATTCATGGCTATTTTCGACAAAAATGGGGGTTGTGTGGCCATTGATCATCGACTAGAGGCTCATACACCTCACTACACATATGTTTCCTTGCCATAGATCACATTCTTGGATTTCTGGTGGAGACCATTTCTTGGTCTAAAATCCGTAGGTGTTAGCCTCTAGTATTATTGAAAATGGTCGCTCATGGCTATTTTCAAGGTCGCTCATGGCTATTTTCAAAAAAAATGGGGGTTGTGTGGCCATTTATCATCGACTAGAGGCTCATAAACCTCACCCCACATATGTTTCCTTGCCATAGATTACATTCTTGGATTTCTGGTGGAAACCATTTCTTGGTTAAAAACTCGTACGTGTTAGCCTTCGGTATTATTGAAAATGGTCGTTCATGGCTATTTTCAAGGTCGCTCATGGCTATTTTCAAGGTCGCTCATGGCTATTTTCATAAAAAATGGGGGTTGTGTGGCCATTGATCGTCGACCAGAGGCTCATACACCTCACCCCACATATGTTTCCTTGCCATAGATCACATTCTTGGATTTCTGGTGGAGACCATTTCTTGGTCAAAAATCCGAATGTGTTAGCCTCCGGTATTTTTGAAAATGGTCATTCATGGCTATTTTCGACAAAAATGGGGGTTGTGTGGCCATTGATCATCGACCAGACGCTCATACACCTCACCCCACATATGTTTCCTTGCCATAGATCATATTCTTGGATTTATGGTGGAGACCATTTCTTGGTCAAAAATCCATAGGTGTTAGCCTTCAGTGTCATTGAAAATGGTCGTTCATGGCTATTTTCGACAAAAATTAGGGTTGTGTGGCCATTGATCGTCGACCAGAGGCTCATACACCTCACCCCACATATGTTTCCTTGCCATAGATCACACCATAGATTACATTCTTGGATTTCTGGTGGAAACCATTTCTTGGTTAAAAACTCGTACGTGTTAGCCTTCGGTATTATTGAAAATGGTCATTCATGGCTATTTTCGACAAAAATGGGGGTTGTGTGGCCATTGATCATCGACTAGAGGCTCATACACCTCACCCCACATATCTTTCCTTGCCATAGATCACATTCTTGGATTTCTGGTGGAGACCATTTCTTGGTCAAAAATCCGTAGGTGTTAGCCTTCGGTATTATTGTAAATGGTCATTCTATGGCAAGGAAACATATGTGGGGTGAGGTGTATGAGCGTTTGGTCGATGATCAATGGCCACACAACCCCCATTTTTGCCGAAAATAGCCATGAGCGACCATTTTCAATAATACTAGAGGCTAAGACCTACGGATTTTTGACCAAGAAATGGTCTCCACCAGAAATCCAAGAATGTGATCTATGGCAAGGAAACATATGTGGGGTGAGGTGTATGAGCCTCTGGTCGATGATCAATGGCCACACAACCCCCATTTTTGTCGAAAATAGCCATGAATGACCATTTACAATAATACCGAAGGCTAACACCTACGGATTTTTGACCAAGAAATGGTCTCCACCAGAAATCCAAGAATGTGATCTATGGCAAGGTAACATATGTGGGGTGAGGTGTATGAGCGTCTGGTCGATGATCAATGGCCACACAACCCCCATTTCTTGGTTAAAAATCCGTAGGTGTTAGCCTTCGGTATTATTGAAAATGGTCGTTCATGGCTATTTTCGACAAAAATGGAGGTTGTGTGGCCATTGATCATCGACCAGAGGCTCATACACCTCACCCCACATATGTTTCCTTGCCATAGATCACATTCTTGGATTTCTGGTGGAAACCATTTCTTGGTCAAAAATCCGTAGGTCTTAGCCTTCGGTATTATTGAAAATGGTCATTCATGGCTATTTTCGGCGAAATGGGGGTTGTGTGGCCATTGATCATCGACCATAGGCTCATACACCTCACCCCACATATGTTTCCTTGCCATAGATCACATTCTTGGATTTCTGGTGGAGACCATTTCTTGGTCAAAAATCCGTAGGTGTTAGCCTTCGGTATTATTGTAAATGGTCATTCATGGCTATTTTCGACAAAAATGGGGGTTGTGTGGCCATTGATCATCGACCAGAGGCTCATAAAAAATGGGGGTTGTGTGGCCATTAATCATCGACTAGAGGCTCATAAACCTCACCCCACATATGTTTCCTTGCCATAGATCACATTCTTGGATTTCTGGTGGAGACCATTTCTTGGTCAAAAATCCGTAGGTCTTAGCCTCTAGTATTATTGAAAATGGTCGCTGTTAGCCTTCGGTATTATTGAAAATGGTCATTCATGGCTATTTTCGACAAAAATAGGGGTTGTGTGGCCATTGATCATCGACTAGAGGCTCATACACCTCACTACACATATGTTTCCTTGTCATAGATCACATTCTTGGATTTCTGGTGGAGACCATTTTTTGGTCTAAAATCCGTAGGTGTTAGCCTCTAGTATTATTGAAAATGGTCGCTCATGGCTATTTTCAAGGTCGCTCATGGCTATTTTCATAAAAAAATGGGGGTTGTGTGGCCATTTATCATCGACCAGAGGCTCATACACCTCACCCCACATATGTTACCTTGCCATAGATCACATTCTTGGATTTCTGGTGGAGACCATTTCTTGGTCAAAAATCCGTAGGTGTTAGCCTTTGATATTATTGAAAACGGTCATTCATGGCTATTTTCGGCAAAATGGGAGTTGTGTGGCCATTGATCATCGACTAGAGGCTCATACACCTCACCCCACATATGTTTCCTTGTCGTAGATCACATTCTTGGATTTCTGGTGGAGACCATTTCTTGGTCTAAAATCCGTAGGTGTTAGCCTCTAGTATTATTGAAAATGGTCGCTCATGGCTATTTTCGACAAAATTGGGGGTTGTGTTGCCATTGATCATCGACCAGAGGCTCGTACACTTCACCCCACATATGTTTTCTTGCCATAGATCATAATCTTGGATTTCTCGTGGAGACCATTTCTTGGTTAAAAACTCGTACGTGTTAGCCTTCGGTATTATTGTAAATGGTCATTCATGGCTATTTTCGGCAAAATGGGGGTTGTGTGGCCATTGATCATCGACCAGAGGCTCATACACCTCACCCCACATATGTTTCCTTGCCATAGATCACATTCTTGGATTTCTGGTGGAGACCATTTCTTGCTCAAAAATCCGTAGGTGTTAGCCTTCGGTATTATTGAAAATGGTCATTCATGGCTATTTTCGACAAAAATGGGGGTTGTGTGGCCATTGATCATCGACCAGACGCTCATACACCTCACCCCACATATGTTTCCTTGCCATAGATCACATTCTTGGATTTCTGGTGGAGACCATTGAAAGGGAATTAGGCTTACACCTAGTTCCTATATAATTTTGGTGGTTGAATTGCCCAACACAAATCTTTGGACTAACCAGTTTGTTCTAGTGTATAAGTTATACAGGTGCAAAAGGTTCACACTTAGCCAATAAAAAGACTAAGTGTTGGGTTCAACAAAAGAGCAAAGGAGCAACCGAAGGCTCCTCTGGTCTGGCGCACCGGACTGTCCGGTGCACCACCAGACAGTGTCCGGTGCACCAGAGGACTTCAACGCGAACTCGTCGCCTTCGGGAATTCTCCAGAGCCGGCGCGCTATAATTCACCGAACTGTCCGGTGTACACCGGACGGTGTCCGGTGCTCCAACGGGACGCAGCTCAGGAACTCGCCAGCCTCGGGAAATCAGAGCGGCTGCTCCGCTATAATTCACCGGACATGTCCGGTGTGCACCGGACTGTCCGGTGCATCCACGGAGCAAAGGCTACTTCGGCGCCATCGGCTACCTGCGATGCATTTAATGCGCGCGCAGCGCGCGCAGAAGTCAGAGTCGCCCATGCCGGCGCACCGGACAGTGAACAGTGCATGTCCGGTGCGCCACCGGACATCGAGGCGGGCCCAGAAGTCAGAACTCCAACGGTCAGATTCCAACGGCACTGGTGACATGGCAGGGGCACCGAACATGTCCGGTGCGCCATCGAACAGACAGCCTCCACCAACGGTTATTTTGGTGGTTGGGGCTATAAATACCCCAACCACCCAACCATTCATTGCATCCAAGTTTTCCACTTCCCAACTACTTACAAGAGCTCTAGCATTCAATTCTAGACACACCAAAGAGATCAAATCCTCTCCAAATTCCACACAACGCCCTAGTGACTAGAGAGAGAGATTTGCTTGTGTTCTTTCGAGCTCTTGCGCTTGGATTGCTTTCTTCTTTCTTGATTCCTTCATTGCGATCAAACTCACTTGTAATTGAGGCAAGAGACACCAAACTTGTGGTGGTCCTTGTGGGAACTTTGTGTTCCAAGTGATTGAGAAGAGAAAGCTCACTCGATCTGTGGGATCGTTTGAGAGAGGGAAGGGTTGAAAGAGACCCGACCTTTGTGGCCTCCTCAACGGGGAGTAGGTTTGAGAGTACCGAACCTCGGTAAAACAAATCCGCGTGTCACACTCTTCATTTGCTTGCGATTTGTTTTCCACCCTCTCTCGCGGACTCGGTTTCATATTTCTAACGCTAACCCGGCTTGTAGTTGTGTTTATATTTGTAAATTTTAGTTTCGCCCTATTCACCCCCCCTCTAGGCGACTATCAATTGGTATCAAAGCCAGGTTCTTCATTAGAGCCTAACCGCTCGAAGTAATGTCGGGAGATCACGCCAAGAAGGAGATGGAGACCGGCGAAAAGCCCACTACAAGCCACGGGAGCACTTCATCGGAAGAGTCCCGCACTAAGAGGAAGGAGAAGAAGAAGAGCTCCTCCAACAAAGGGAAGGAGAAGAAATCTTCTTCTCACCACAAAGAGAAGAAGGAGAAATCTTCCTCTCACAAGCCGCATCGGAGTGGGGACAAGCACAAGAGGATGAGGAAAGTCGTCTACTACGAGACCGACACTTCATCAACATCCACCTCCGGCTCTGACGCGACGTCCGTCACTTCTAAACGCCAAGAGCGTAAGAAGTGTAGTAAGATTCCCCTAAGCTACCCTCGCATTTCTAAACATACACCTTTACTTTCCGTCCCATTAGGCAAACCACCAACTTTTGATGGTGAATATTACGCTAGGTGGAGCGATTTAATGCGATTTCATCTAACCTCGCTCCACAAAAGTATATGGGATGTTGTTGAGTTTGGTGCACAGGTACCGTCCGTAGGGGATGAAGACTATGATGAGGATGAGGTGGCCCAAATCGAGCACTTCAACTCTCAAGAAACAACAATACTCCTCGCCTCTTTAAGTAGAGAGGAGTATAACAAAGTTCAAGGGTTGAAGAGCGCCAAGGAGGTTTGGGATGTGCTCAAAACCGCGCACGAGGGAGATGAGCTCACAAAGATCACCAAGCGGGAAACGATCGAGGGGGAGCTCGGTCGGTTCCGGCTTCGCAAAGGGGAAGAGCCACAACACATGTACAACCGGCTCAAGACCTTGGTGAACCAAGTGCGCAACCTCGGGAGCAAGAAGTGGGACGACCATGAAGTGGTTAAGGTTATTCTAAGATCTCTCATTTTCCTTAACCCCACTCAAGTTCAATTAATTCGTGGTAATCCTAGATATACTAAAATGACCCCAGAGGAAGTTATCGGGAATTTTGTAAGTTTTGAGTGCATGATCGAAGGCTCGAGGGAGATCAACGAGCTTGATGATCCCTCCACATCCGAAGCTCAACCCGTCGCATTCAAGGCGACAGAGGAAAAGAAGGAGGAGTCTACACCAAGTAGACAACCAATCGACGCCTCCAAGCTCGACAATGAGGAAATGGCGCTCGTCATCAAGAGCTTCCGCCAAATCCTCAAGCAAAGGAGGGGGAAAGACTACAAGTCCCGCTCCAAGAAAGTTTGCTACAAGTGTGGTAAGCCCGGTCACTTTATTGCAAAATGTCCATTATCAAGTGACAGTGACAGGGATAACGACAAGAAGGGCAAGAGGAGAGAAAAGAAGAGGTACTACAAGAAGAAGGGCGGCGATGCCCATGTTTGTCGGGAGTGGGACTCCGACGAGAGCTCAAGCGACTCCTCCGACGACGAGGACGCCGCCAACATCGCCGTCACCAAGGGACTCCTCTTCCCCAACGTCGGCCACAAGTGCCTCATGGCAAAGGACGGCAAACGGAAGAAGGTTAAATCTAACTCCTCCACTAAATATGAGTCTTCTAGTGATGATAATGCTAGTGATGAGGAGGATAACTTGCGATCTCTTTTTGCCAACCTCAACATGCAACAAAAGGAAAAACTTAATGAATTGATTAGTGCCATTCATGAAAAGGATGATCTCTTGGACACTCAAGAGGACTTCCTTATTAAAGAAAATAAGAAGCATGTTAAGGTTAAAAATGCTTATGCTCTAGAAGTAGAAAAATGTCAAAAACTATCTAGTGAGCTAAGCACTTGCCATGAGATGATTGACAACCTTAGAAATGAAAATGCTAGTTTAAATGCTAAGGTTGATTCTCATGTTTGTGATATTTCAATTCCCAATCTTAGAAACAATAATGATGATTTACTTGCTAAGATTGAAGAATTGAATGTATCTCTTGCTAGCCTTAGATTAGAAAATGAAAACTTGATTGCTAAGGCTAAAGATTTTGATGTTTGCAAAGTTACAATTTCCGATCTTAGAGATAAGAATGATATATTACGTGCTAAGATTGTTGAACTTAATTCTTGCAAACCATCTACATCTACCATTGAGCATGTCACTATTTGTACTAGATGTAGAGATATTGATGTTGATGCTATTCATGATCACATGATTTTGATTAAACAACAAAATGATCATATAGCAAAATTAGATGCTAAAATTGTCGAGCATAACTTAGAAAATGAAAAGTTTAAATTTGCTAGAAGTATGCTCTATAATGGGAGACGCCCGGGCATCAAGGATGGCATTGGCTTTCAAAGGGGAGACAATGTCAAACTTAATGCCCCTCCTAAAAGATTGTCCAACTTTGTTAAGGGCAAGGCTCCCATGCCTCAGGATAACGAGGGTTACATTTTATACCCTGCCGGTTACCCCGAGGACAAAATTAGGAGAATTCACTCTAGGAAGTCTCACTCTGGCCCTAATCATGCTTTTATGTATAAGGGTGAGACATCTAGCTCTAGGCAACCAACCCGTGCTAAGTTGCCTAAGAAGAAAACTCCTATTACATCAAATGATCATGATATTTCTTTTAAAACTTTTGATGCATCTTATGCTTTGACTAACAAATCCGGCAAGGTAGTTGCCAAGTTTGTTGGGGGCAAACACAAGGGGTCAAAGACTTGTGATTGGATACCCAAAGTTCTTGTTTCTAATGCCAAAGGACCCAAAACCGTTTGGGTACCTAAAGTCAAGAACTAAAATTGTTTTGTAGGTTTATGCATCCGGGGGCTCAAGTTGGATACTCGACAGCGGGTGCACAAACCATATGACAGTGGAGAAAAGGATGTTCTCCTCCTATGAGAAAAACCAAGATCCCCAACGAGCTATCACATTCGGGGATGGAAATCAAGGTTTGGTCAAAGGTCTTGGTAAAATTGCTATATCTCCTGACCATTCAATTTCCAATGTTTTTCTTGTAGATTCTTTAGATTACAATTTGCTTTCCGTTTCACAATTATGTCAAATGGGCTACAACTGTCTATTTACTGATGTAGGTGTCACTGTCTTTAGAAGAAGTGATGATTCAATAGCATTTAAGGGTGTGTTAGAGGGTCAGCTATACTTAGTAGATTTTGATAGAGCTGAACTCGACACATGCTTAATTGCTAAGACTAACATGGGTTGGCTCTGGCACCGCCGACTAGCCCATGTTGGGATGAAGAATCTTCATAAGCTTCTAAAGGGAGAACACATTTTAGGACTAACAAATGTTCATTTTGAGAAAGACAGGATTTGTAGTGCATGTCAGGCAGGGAAGCAAGTTGGAGCCCATCATCCACACAAGAACATCATGACGACCGAAAGACCACTGGAGCTCCTACACATGGACCTATTCGGCCCGATTGCTTACATAAGCATCGGCGGGAGTAAGTATTGTCTTGTAATAGTGGATGATTATTCTCGCTTCACTTGGGTATTCTTTTTACAGGAAAAATCTCAAACCCAAGAGACCTTAAAGGGATTCTTGAGACGGGCTCAAAATGAGTTTGGCTTAAGGATCAAGAAAATAAGAAGCGACAACGGGACGGAGTTCAAGAACTCTCAAATCGAAGGCTTTCTTGAGGAAGAGGGCATCAAGCATGAGTTCTCTTCTCCCTACACCCCACAACAAAATGGTGTAGTGGAGAGGAAGAATCGAACTCTATTAGACATGGCAAGGACCATGCTTGATGAGTACAAGACTTCGGATCGGTTTTGGGCCGAGGCGGTCAACACCGCTTGCTACGCCATCAACCGGTTGTATCTACACCGAATCCTCAAGAAGACATCATATGAACTCCTAACCGGTAAAAAGCCCAACATTTCATATTTTAGAGTCTTTGGTAGCAAATGCTTTATTCTTATTAAAAGAGGTAGAAAATCTAAATTTGCTCCTAAGACTGTGGAAGGCTTTTTACTTGGTTATGACTCAAACACAAGGGCATATAGGGTCTTTAACAAGTCCACTGGACTAGTTGAAGTCTCATGTGACGTTGTGTTTGATGAAACTAACGGCTCTCAAGTAGAGCAAGTTGATCTTGATGAGATAGGTGATGAAAAGGCTCCGTGCATCGCGCTAAGGAACATGTCCATTGGGGATGTGTGTCCTAAGGAATCCGAAGAGCTTCCAAAAGCACAAGATCAACCATCCTCCTCCACGCGAGCATCTCCACCAACTCAAAATGAGGATGAGGCTCAAGTTGATGAAGTAGAAGATCAAGCAATTGAGCCACCTCAAGATGATGGCAATGATCAAGGGGGAGATGCAAATGAGGAAGACAAGGAGGAAGAGGAACAAAGGCCGCCACATCCAAGAGTCCACCAAGCAATCCAACGAGATCACCCCGTCGACACCATCCTCGGCGACATTCATAAGGGGTAACTACTAGATCTCGTGTTGCACATTTTTGTGAACATTACTCGTTTGTTTCCTCTATTGAGCCACACAGGGTAGAGGAAGCACTACAAGATTCGGATTGGATGGTGGCGATGCAAGAAGAGCTCAACAACTTCACTAGGAATGAGGTATGGCATTTAGTTCCACGTCCTAACCAAAATGTTGTAGGAACCAAATGGGTCTTCCGCAACAAGCAAGACGAGCATGGTGTGGTGGTAAGGAACAAAGCTCGACTTGTGGCCAAGGGATACTCCCAAGTCGAAGGTTTGGATTTCGGTGAAACCTATGCACCCGTAGCTAGGCTTGAGTCAATTCGTATATTATTAGCCTATGCTACTTACCATGGCTTTAAGCTTTATCAAATGGACGTGAAAAGTGCCTTCCTCAATGGACCAATCAAGGAAGAGGTCTATGTTGAGCAACCTCCCGGCTTTGAAGACAGTGAGTATCCTAACCATGTCTATAAGCTCTCTAAGGCGCTTTACGGGCTCAAGCAAGCCCCAAGAGCATGGTATGAATGCCTTAGGGATTTCCTTATTGCTAATGGCTTCAAAGTCGGAAAAGCCGATCCTACTCTATTCACTAAAACTCTTGACAATGATTTGTTTGTATGCCAAATTTATGTTGATGATCTCATATTTGGGTCTACTAACGAATCTACTTGTGAAGAATTTAGTAGGATCATGACACAAAAGTTCGAGATGTTGATGATGGGGGAGTTGAAGTATTTTCTAGGATTCCAAGTCAAACAACTCCAAGAGGGCACCTTCATCAGCCAAACAAAGTACACTCAAGACATTCTAACCAAGTTTGGGATGAAGGATGCCAAACCCATCAAGACACCCATGGGAACTAATGGGCATCTCGACCTCGACACGGGAGGTAAGTCCGTGGATCAAAAGGTATACCGGTCGATGATAGGTTCATTACTCTATTTATGTGCATCTCGACCGGACATTATGCTTTCCCTTTGCATGTGTGCAAGATTCCAATCCGACCCTAAGGAATCCCACCTTACGACCGTAAAACGAATCTTGAGATATTTGGCTTATACTCCTAAGTTTGGGCTTTGGTACCCTCGGGGATCCACTTTTGATTTAATTGGTTATTCAGATGCCGATTGGGCGGGGTGTAAGATTAATAGAAAGAGCACATCAGGGATTTGCCAGTTCTTGGGAAGATCCTTGGTGTCTTGGGCCTCAAAGAAGCAAAATTCGGTCGCTCTTTCAACCGCCGAAGCCGAGTACATTGCCGCAGGTCATTGTTGCGCGCTATTGCTTTGGATGAGGCAAACCCTGCGGGACTACGGTTACAAATTAACCAAAGTCCCTTTGCTATGTGATAATGAGAGTGCAATCAAAATGGCCGACAATCCCGTCGAGCATAGCCGCACTAAGCACATAGCCATTCGGTATCATTTTCTTAGGGATCACCAACAAAAGGGAGATATTGAGATTGCATACATTAATACTAAAGATCAATTAGCCGATATCTTTACCAAACCACTTGATGAACAAACTTTTACCAAACTTAGGCATGAGCTCAATATTCTTGATTCTAGAAATTTCTATTGCTAACTTGCACACATAGCTCATGAATATACCTTTGATCATGTCTCTTTCATATGCTATGACTAATGTGTTTTCAAGTCTACTTCAAATCAAGTCATAGGTGCATTGAAAGGGCATTGGAGTCTTCGGCGAAGACAAAGGCTTCCACTCCGTCAACTCATCCTTCGCCGTCACTCCGAGCCGCTCTCTATCCTTGGGGGAGAGAGCAAAACAAAAGGACTCCTACTTTGGTATAATCTTCACTCTTTTATTTATGACCAAGGGAGGAGAAAGTTATTTGAAGGGCTCTAATGACTCCGTTTTTGGCGATTCATGCCAAAGGGGGAGGAAGTATTAGCCCAAAGCAAAAGGACCGCACCACCACCTAATTTTAAAATGTAATTTCCAATTGTCAATTTGGTATCTTAATGTGTTCAAAAAGGGGAGAAAGTAGTATTTCAAAATTGTTTCATCAAAACCCTCTTGAACACTAAGAGGAGATTTTATTTAGGGGGAGTTTTGTTTAGTCAAAGGAAAAGCATTTGGAACAGGGGGAGAAAATTTCAAATCTTGAAAATGCTTTGCAAACTCTTATTCATTTACCCTTGACTATTTGCAAAAGAACTTTGAAAAGATTTAGAAAAGATTTTGCAAAAACAAAACATGTGGTGCAAGCGTGGTCCAAAATGTTAAAAATGAAGAAACAATCCATGCATATCTTGTAAGTATTTATATTGGCTCAATTCCAAGCAACCTTTGCACTTATATTATGCAAACTAGTTCAATTATGCACTTCTATATTTTCTTTGGTTTGTGTTGGCATCAATCACCAAAAAGGGGGAGATTGAAAGGGAATTAGACTTACACGTAGTTCCTATATAATTTTGGTGGTTGAATTGCCCAACACAAATCTTTGGACTAACTAGTTTGTTCTAGTGTATAAGTTATACAGGTGCAAAAGGTTCACACTTAGCCAATAAAAAGACCAAGTGTTGGGTTCAACAAAAGAGCAAAGGAGCAACCGAAGGCTCCTCTGGTCTGGCGCACCGGACTGTCCGGTGCACCACTGGACAGTGTCCGGTGCACCAAAGGACTTCAACGCGAACTCGTCGCCTTCGGGAATTCTCCAGAGCCGGCGCGCTATAATTCACCGGACTGTCCGGTGCCCCAACGGGACGCGGCTCAGGAACTCGCCAGCCTCGGGAAATCAGAGCGGCTGCTCCGCTATAATTCACCGGACATGTCCGGTGTGCACCGGACTGTCCAGTGCATCCACGGAGCAACGGCTACTTCGGCGCCAACGGCTACCTGCGATGCATTTATTGCGCGCGCAGCGCGCGCAGAAGTCAGAGTCGCCCATGCCGGCGCACCGGACAGTGAACAGTGCATGTCCGGTATGCCACCGGACATCGAGGCGGGCCCAGAAGTCAAAACTCCAACGGTCAGATTCCAATGGCACTGGTGACGTGGCAGGGGCACCGGACATGTCCGGTGCGCCATCGAACAGACAGCCTCCACCAACGGTTATTTTGGTGGTTGGGGCTATAAATACCCCAACCACCCAACCATTCATTGCATCCAAGTTTTCCACTTCCCAACTACTTACAAGAGCTCTAGCATTCAATTCTAGACACACCAAAGAGATCAAATCCTCTCCAAATTCCACACAACGCCCTAGTGACTAGAGAGAGAGATTTGCTTGTGTTCTTTCGAGCTCTTGCGCTTGGATTGCTTTCTTCTTTCTTGATTCCTTCATTGCGATCAAACTCACTTGTAATTGAGGCAAGAGACACCAAACTTGTGGTGGTCCTTGTGGGTACTTTGTGTTCCAAGTGATTGAGAAGAGAAAGCTCACTCGATCCGTGGGATCGTTTGAGAGAGGGAAGGGTTGAAAGAGACCCGGCCTTTGTGGCCTCCTCAACGGGGAGTAGGTTTGAGAGAACCGAACCTCGGTAAAACAAATCCGCGTGTCACACTCTTCATTTGCTTGCGATTTGTTTTCCACCCTCTCTCGCGGACTCGGTTTCATATTTCTAACGCTAACCCGGCTTGTAGTTGTGTTTATATTTGTAAATTTCAGTTTCGCCCTATTCACCCCCCCTCTAGGCGACTATCAACCATTTCTTGGTCTAAAATCCGTAGGTGTTAGCCTCTAGTATTATTGAAAATGGTCGCTCATGGCTATTTTCATAAAAAATGGGGGTTGTGTGGCCATTGATCATCGACCAGAGGCTCGTACACTTCACCCCACATATGTTTCCTTGCCATATATTACATTCTTGGATTTCTGGTGGAAACCATTTCTTGGTTAAAAACTCGTACGTGTTAGCCTTCGGTATTATTGAAAATGGTCATTCATGGCTATTTTCGACAAAATGGGGGTTGTGTGGCCATTGATCATCGACCAGAGGCTCATACACCTCACCCCACATATGTTTCCTTGCCATAGATCACATTCTTGGATTTCTGGTGGAGACCATTGATCTTCGACCAGAGGCTCATACACCTCACTACACATATGTTTCCTTGCCATAGATCACATTCTTGGATTTATGGTGGAGAACATTTGATCTATGGCAAGGAAACATATGTGGGGTGAGGTGTACGAGCCTCTAGTCGATGATCAATGGCCACACAACCCCCATTTTGCCGAAAATAGCCATGAATGACCATTTTCAAAAATACCGAAGGCTAACACCTACGGATTTTTGACCAAGAAATGGTCTCCACCAGAAATCCAAGAATGTGATCTATGGCAAGGAAACATATGTGGGGTGAGGTGTATGAGCCTCTGGTCGATGATCAATGGCCACACAACCCCCATTTTTGTCGAAAATAGCCATGAACGACCATTTTCAATAATACCGAAGGCTAACACCTACGGATTTTTGACCAAGAAATGGTCTCCACCAGAAATCCAAGAATGTGATCTATGGCAAGGAAACATATGTGGGGTGAGGTGTATGAGCCTATGGTGGAAGATCAATGGCCACACAACCCCCATTTTGCCGAAAATAGCCATGAACGACCATTTTCAATAATACCGAAGGCTAACACGTACGAGTTTTTAACCAAGAAATGGTCTCCACCAGAAATCCAAGAATGTGATCTATGGCAAGGAAACATATGTGGGGTGAGGTGTATGAGCGTCTGGTCGATGATCAATGGCCACACAACCCCCATTTTTGTCGAAAATAGCCATGAATGACCATTTTCAAAAATACTAAAGGCTAACACCTACGGATTTTTGACCAAGAAATGGTCTCCACAAGAAATCCAAGAATGTGATCTATGGCAAGGAAACATATGTGGGGTGAGGTGTACGAGCCTCTGGTCGATGATCAATGGCCACACAACCCCCATTTTGCCGAAAATAGCCATGAGTGACCATTTTCAATAATACCGAAGGCTAACACGTACGAGTTTTTAACCAAGAAATGGTTTCCACCAGAAATACAAGAATGTAATCTATGGTGTGATCTATGGCAAGGAAACATATGTGGGGTGAGGTGTATGAGCCTCTGGTCGACGATCAATGGCCACACAACCCTAATTTTTGTCGAAAATAGCCATGAACGACCATTTTCAATGACACTGAAGGCTAACACCTACGGATTTTTGACCAAGAAATGGTCTCCACCATAAATCCAAGAATGTGATCTATGGCAAGGAAACATATGTGGGGTGAGGTGTATGAGCGTCTGGTCGATGATCAATGGCCACACAACCCCCATTTTTGTCGAAAATAGCCATGAATGACCATTTTCAAAAATACCAAAGGCTAACACGTACGAGTTTTTAACCAAGAAATGGTCTCCACCAGAAATCCAAGAATGTAATCTATGGCAAGGAAACATATGTGGGGTGAGGTGTATGAGCCTCTGGTCGATGATAAATGGCCACACAACCCCCATTTTGCCGAAAATAGCCATGAATGACCATTTTCAATAATACCGAAGGCTAACACCTACGAGTTTTTAACCAAGAAATGGTCTCCACCAAAAATCCAAGAATGTGATCTATGGCAAGGAAACATATGTGGGGTGAGGTGTATGAGCCTCTGGTCGATGATCAATGGCCACACAACCCCCATTTTTGTCGAAAATAGCCATGAACGACCATTTTCAATAATACCGAAGGCTAACACCTACGGATTTTTGACCAAGAAATGGTCTCCACCAGAAATCCAAGAATGTGATCTATGGCAAGGAAACATATGTGGGGTGAGGTGTATGAGCCTCTGGTCGATGATCAATGGTCACACAACCCCCATTTTTGTCGAAAATAGCCATGAACGACCATTTTCAATAATACCGAAGGCTAACACCTACGGATTTTTGACCAAGAAATGGTCTCCACCAGAAATCCTAGAATGTGATCTATGGCAAGGAAACATATGTGTAGTGAGGTGTATGAGCCTCTGGTCGAATATCAATGGCCACACAACCCCCATTTTTGTCGAAAATAGCCATGAACGACCATTTTCAATAATATCGAAGGCTAACAACTACGGATTTTTGCCCAAGAAATGGTCTCCACCAGAAATTCAAGAATGTGATCTACGACAAGGAAACATATGTGGGGTGAGGTGTATGAGCCTCTGGTCGATGATCAATGGCCACACAACCCCCATTTTGTCGAAAATAGCCATGAACGACCATTTTCAATAATACCGAAGGCTAACACCTACGGATTTTTGACCAAGAAATGGTCTCCACCAGAAATCCAAGAATGTGATCTATGGCAAGGAAACATATGTGGGGTGAGGTGTATGAGCCTATGGTGGAAGATCAATGGCCACACAACCCCCATTTTGCCGAAAATAGCCATGAACGGCCATTTTCAATAATACCGAAGGCTAACACGTACGAGTTTTTAACCAAGAAATGGTCTCCACCAGAAATCCAAGAATGTGATCTATGGCAAGGAAACATATGTGGGGTGCGGTGTATGAGCGTCTGATCGATGATCAATGGCCACACAACCCCCATTTTTGTCGAAAATAGCCATGAATGACCATTTTCAAAAATACCAAAGGCTAACACCTACGGATTTTTGACCAAGAAATGGACTCCACCAGAAATCCAAGAATGTGATCTATGGCAAGGAAACATATGTGGGGTGAGGTGTACGAGCCTCTGGTCGATGATCAATGGCCACACAACCCCCATTTTGCCGAAAATAGCCATTAATGACCATTTTCAATAATACCGAAGGCTAACACGTACGAGTTTTTAACCAAGAAATGGTTTCCACCAGAAATCCAAGAATGTAATCTATGGTGTGATCTATGGCAAGGAAACATATGTGGGGTGAGGTGTATGAGCCTCTGGTCGACGATCAATGGCCACACAACCCTAATTTTTGTCGAAAATAGCCATGAACGACCATTTTCAATGACACTGAAGGCTAACACCTACGGATTTTTGAACAAGAAATGGTCTCCACCATAAATGCAAGAATGTGATCTATGGCAAGGAAACATATGTGGGGTGAGGTGTATGAGCGTCTGGTCGATGATCAATGGCCACACAACCCCCATTTTTGTCAAAAATAGCCATGAATGACCATTTTCAAAAATACCAAAGGCTAACACGTACGAGTTTTTAACCAAGAAATGGTCTCCACCAGAAATCCAAGAATGTAATCTATGGCAAGGAAACATATGTGGGGTGAGGTGTATGAGCCTCTGGTCGATGATAAATGGCCACAAAACAACATTTTGCCGAAAATAGCCATGAATGACCATTTTCAATAATACCGAAGGCTAACACCTACGAGTTTTTAACCAAGAAATGGTCTCCACCAGAAATCCAAGAATGTGATCTATGGCAAGGAAACATATGTGGGGTGAGGTGTATGAGCCTCTGGTCGATGATCAATGGCCACACAACCCCCATTTTTTATGAAAATAGCCATGAGCGACCTTGAAAATAGCCATGAGCGACCATTTTCAATAATACTAGAGGCTAACACGTACGGATTTTTGACCAAGAAATGGTCTCCACCAGAAATACAAGAATGTGATCTATGGCAAGGAAACATATGTGGGGTGAGGTGTATGAGCCTCTGGTCGATGATCAATGGCCACACAACCCCCATTTTTGTCGAAAATAGCCATGAACGACCATTTTCAATAATACCGAAGGCTAACACCTACAGATTTTTGACCAAGAAATGGTCTCCACCAGAAATCCAAGAATGTGATCTATGGCAAGGAAACATAAGTGGGGTGAGGTGTATGAGCCTCTGGTCGATGATCAATTGTCACACAACCACCATTTTTGTCGAAAATAGCCATGAACGACCATTTTCAATAATATCGAAGGCTAACACCTACGGATTTTTGACCAAGAAATGGTCTCCACCAGAAATCCAAGAATGTGATCTACGACAAGGAAACATATGTGGGGTGAGGTGTATGAGCCTCTGGTCGCGATCAATGGCCACACAACCCCCATTTTTGTCGAAAATAGCCATGAATGACCATTTTCAATAATATCGAAGGCTAACACCTACGGATTTTTGACCAAGAAATGGTCTCCACGAGAAATCCAAGAATGTGATCTATGGCAAGGAAACATATGTGGGGTGAGGTGTATGAGCCTCTGGTCGACGATCAATGGCCACACAACCCCCATTTTGCCGAAAATAGCCATGAATGACCATTTTCAATAATACCGAAGGCTAACACGTACGAGTTTTTAACCAAGAAATGGTCTCCACCAGAAATCCAAGAATGTAATCTATGACAAGGAAACATATGTGGGGTGAGGTTTATGAGCCTCTAGTCGATGATAAATGGCCACACAACCCCCATTTTTTATGAAAATAGCCATGAGCGACCTTGAAAATAGCCATGAGCGACCATTTCAATAATACTAGAGGCTAACACCTACGGATTTTAGACCAAGAAATGGTCTCCACCAGAAATCCAAGAATGTGATCTATGGCAAGGAAACATATGTGGGGTGAGGTGTATGAGCCTCTAGTCGATGATCAAATGCCACACAACCCCCATTTTTGTCGAAAATAGCCATGAATGACCATTTTCAATAATACCGAAGGCTAACACCTACGGATTTTTGACCAAGAAATGGTCTCCACCAGAAATCTAAGAATGTGATCTATGGCAAGGAAACATATGTGGGGTGAGGTGTACGAGCCTCTGGTCGATGATCAATGGCCACACAACCCCCATTTTGCCGAAAATAGCCATGAATGACCATTTTCAATAATACCGAAGGCTAACACGTACGAGTTTTAAACCAAGAAATGGTTTCCACCAGAAATCCAAGAATGTAATCTATGGCAAGGAAACATATGTGGGGTGAGGTTTATGAGCCTCTAGTCGATGATAAATGGCCACACAACCCCCATTTTTTATGAAAATAGCCATGAGCGACCTTGAAAATAGCCATGAGCGACCATTTTCAATAATACTAGAGGCTAACACCTACGGATTTTAGACCAAGAAATGGTCTCCACCAGAAATCCAAGAATGTGATCTATGGCAAGGAAATATATGTGGGGTGAGGTGTATGAGCATCTGGTCGATGATCAATGGCCACACAACCCCCATTTTTGTCGAAAATAGCCATGAGCGACCATTTTCAATAATACCTAAGGCTAACACCTACGGATTTTAGACCAAGAAATGGTCTCCACCAGAAATCCAAGAATGTGATCTATGGCAAGGAAACATATGTGGGGTGAGGTGTATGAGCGTCCGGTCGATGATCAATGGCCACACAACCCCCATTTTTGTCGAAAATAGCCATGAACGACCATTTTCAATAATACCGAAGGCTAACACCTACGGATTTTTGCCCAAGAAATGGTCTCCACCAGAAATCCAAGAATGTGATCTATGGCAAGGAAACATATGTGGGGTGAGGTGTATGAGCGTCTGGTCGATGATCAATGGCCACACAACCCCCATTTTTGTCGAAAATAGCCATGAACGACCATTTTCAATAATACCGAAGGCTAACACCTACGGATTTTTGACCAAGAAATGGTCTCCACCAGAAATCCAAGAATGTGATCTACGACAAGGAAACATATGTGGGGTGAGGTGTATGAGCCTCTGGTCGACGATCAATGGCCAGACAACCCCCATTTTGCCGAAAATAGCCATGACTGACCATTTTCAATAATACCGAAGGCTAACACGTACGAGTTTTTAACCAAGAAAAGGTTTCCACCAGAAATCCAAGAATGTAATCTATGGCAAGGAAACATATGTGGGGTGAGGTGTATGAGCCTCTAGTCGATGATAAATGGCCACACAACCCCCATTTTTGTCGAAAATAGCCATGAACGACCATTTTCAATAATACCGAAGGCTAACACCTACGGATTTTTGACCAAGAAATGGTCTCCACCAGAAATCCAAGAATGTGATCTATGGCAAGGAAACATATGTGGGGTGAGGTGTACGAGCCTTTAGTCGATGATCAATGGCCACACAACCCCCATTTTGCCGAAAATAGCCATGAGCGACCATTTTCAATAATATTAGAGGCTAACACCTACGGATTTTAGACCAAGAAATGGTCTCCACCAGAAATCCAAGAATGTGATCTATGGCAAGGAAACATATGTGGGGTGAGGTGTACGAGCCTCTGGTCGATGATCAATGGCCACACAACCCCCATTTTTGTCGAAAATAGCCATGAACGACCATTTTCAATAATACCGAAGGCTAACACGTACGAGTTTTTAACCAAGAAATGGTTTCCACCAGAAATCCAAGAATGTAATCTATGGCAAGGAAACATATGTGGGGTGAGGTTTATGAGCCTCTAGTCGATGATAAATGGCCACACAACCCCCATTTTTTATGAAAATAGCCATGAGCGACCTTGAAAATAGCCATGAGCGACCATTTTCAATAATATTAGAGGCTAACACCTACGGATTTTAGACCTAGAAATGGTCTCCACCAGAAATCCAAGAATGTGATCTATGGCAAGGAAACATATGTGGGGTGAGGTGTACGAGCCTCTGGTCGATGATCAATGGCCACACAACCCCCATTTTTGTCGAAAATAGCCATGAACGACCATTTTCAATAATACCGAAGGCTAACACGTACGAGTTTTTAACCAAGAAATGGTCTCCACCAGAAATCCAAGAATGTAATCTATGACAAGGAAACATATGTGGGGTGAGGTTTATGAGCCTCTAGTCGATGATAAATGGCCACACAACCCCCATTTTTTATGAAAATAGCCATGAGCGACCTTGAAAATAGCCATGAGCGACCATTTCAATAATACTAGAGGCTAACACCTACGGATTTTAGACCAAGAAATGGTCTCCACCAGAAATCCAAGAATGTGATCTATGGCAAGGAAACATATGTGGGGTGAGGTGTATGAGCCTCTAGTCGATGATCAAATGCCACACAACCCCCATTTTTGTCGAAAATAGCCATGAATGACCATTTTCAATAATACCGAAGGCTAACACCTACGGATTTTTGACCAAGAAATGGTCTCCACCAGAAATCTAAGAATGTGATCTATGGCAAGGAAACATATGTGGGGTGAGGTGTACGAGCCTCTGGTCGATGATCAATGGCCACACAACCCCCATTTTGCCGAAAATAGCCATGAATGACCATTTTCAATAATACCGAAGGCTAACACGTACGAGTTTTTAACCAAGAAATGGTTTCCACCAGAAATCCAAGAATGTAATCTATGGCAAGGAAACATATGTGGGGTGAGGTTTATGAGCCTCTAGTCGATGATAAATGGCCACACAACCCCCATTTTTTATGAAAATAGCCATGAGCGACCTTGAAAATAGCCATGAGCGACCATTTTCAATAATACTAGAGGCTAACACCTACGGATTTTAGACCAAGAAATGGTCTCCACCAGAAATCCAAGAATGTGATCTATGGCAACTAAACATATGTGGGGTGAGGTGTATGAGCATCTGGTCGATGATCAATGGCCACACAACCCCCATTTTTGTCGAAAATAGCCATGAGCGACCATTTTCAATAATACCTAAGGCTAACACCTACGGATTTTAGACCAAGAAATGGTCTCCACCAGAAATCCAAGAATGTGATCTATGGCAAGGAAACATATGTGGGGTGAGGTGTATGAGCGTCTGGTCGATGATCAATGGCCACACAACCCCCATTTTTGTCGAAAATAGCCATGAACGACCATTTTCAATAATACCGAAGGCTAACACCTACGGATTTTTGCCCAAGAAATGGTCTCCACCAGAAATCCAAGAATGTGATCTATGGCAAGGAAACATATGTGGGGTGAGGTGTATGAGCGTCTGGTCGATGATCAATGGCCACACAACCCCCATTTTTGTCGAAAATAGCCATGAACGACCATTTTCAATAATACCGAAGGCTAACACCTACGGATTTTTGACCAAGAAATGGTCTCCACCAGAAATCCAAGAATGTGATCTACGACAAGGAAACATATGTGGGGTGAGGTGTATGAGCCTCTGGTCGACGATCAATGGCCAGACAACCCCCATTTTGCCGAAAATAGCCATGACTGACCATTTTCAATAATACCGAAGGCTAACACGTACGAGTTTTTAACCAAGAAAAGGTTTCCACCAGAAATCCAAGAATGTAATCTATGGCAAGGAAACATATGTGGGGTGAGGTGTATGAGCCTCTAGTCGATGATAAATGGCCACACAACCCCCATTTTTGTCGAAAATAGCCATGAACGACCATTTTCAATAATACCGAAGGCTAACACCTACGGATTTTTGACCAAGAAATGGTCTCCACCAGAAATCCAAGAATGTGATCTATGGCAAGGAAACATATGTGGGGTGAGGTGTACGAGCCTTTAGTCGATGATCAATGGCCACACAACCCCCATTTTGCCGAAAATAGCCATGAGCGACCATTTTCAATAATATTAGAGGCTAACACCTACGGATTTTAGACCAAGAAATGGTCTCCACCAGAAATCCAAGAATGTGATCTATGGCAAGGAAACATATGTGGGGTGAGGTGTACGAGCCTCTGGTCGATGATCAATGGCCACACAACCCCCATTTTTGTCGAAAATAGCCATGAACGACCATTTTCAATAATACCGAAGGCTAACACGTACGAGTTTTTAACCAAGAAATGGTTTCCACCAGAAATCCAAGAATGTAATCTATGGCAAGGAAACATATGTGGGGTGAGGTTTATGAGCCTCTAGTCGATGATAAATGGCCACACAACCCCCATTTTTTATGAAAATAGCCATGAGCGACCTTGAAAATAGCCATGAGCGACCATTTTCAATAATATTAGAGGCTAACACCTACGGATTTTAGACCTAGAAATGGTCTCCACCAGAAATCCAAGAATGTGATCTATGGCAAGGAAACATATGTGGGGTGAGGTGTACGAGCCTCTGGTCGATGATCAATGGCCACACAACCCCCATTTTTGATGAAAATAGCCATGAACGACCATTTTCAATAATACCGAAGGCTAACACGTACGAGTTTTTAACCAAGAAATGGTCTCCACCAGAAATCCAAGAATGTGATCTATGGCAAGGAAACATATGTGAGGTGAGGTGTATGAGCGTCTGGTCGATGATCAATGGCCACACAACCCCCATTTTTGTCGAAAATAGCCATGAATGACCATTTTCAAAAATACCAAAGGCTAACACGTACGGATTTTTGACCAAGAATTGGTCTCCACCAGAAATCCAAGAATGTGATCTATGGCAAGGAAACATATGTGGGGTGAGGTGTATGAGCCTCTGGTCGATGATCAATGGCCACACAACCCCCATTTTGCCGAAAATAGCCATGAATGACTATTTTCAATAATACCGAAGGCTAACACGTACGAGTTTTTAACCAAGAAATGGTCTCCACCAGAAATCCAAGAATGTGATCTATGGCAAGGAAATATATGTGGGGTGAGGTTTATGAGCCTCTAGTCGATGATAAATGGCCACACAACCCCCATTTTTTATGAAAATAGCCATGAGCGACCATTTTCAATAATACTGGAGGCTAAGACCTACGGATTTTTGACCAAGAAATGGTCTCCACCAGAAATCCAAGAATGTGATCTATGGCAAGGAAACATATGTGGGGTGAGGTGTATGAGCCTCTGGTCGATGATCAATTGCCACACAACCCCCATTTTGTCGAAAATAGCCATGAACGACCATTTTCAATAATACCGAAGGCTAACACCTACGGATTTTTGACCAAGAAATGGTCTCCACCAGAAATCCAAGAATGTGATCTATGGCAAGGAAACATATGTGGGGTGAGGTGTATGAGCCTCTAGTCGATGATCAATGGCCACACAACCCCCATTTTTGTCGAAAATAGCCATGAATGACCATTTTCAATAATACCGAAGGCTAACACCTACGAGTTTTTATCCAAGAAACGGTCTCCACCAGAAATCCAAGAATGTGATCTATGGCAAGGAA
Source organism: Zea mays (assembly GCF_902167145.1). Taxonomy (NCBI): domain Eukaryota; kingdom Viridiplantae; phylum Streptophyta; class Magnoliopsida; order Poales; family Poaceae; genus Zea; species Zea mays. The sequence goes on along the minus strand of NW_023366783.1, from coordinate 59,787 downwards.
ACATATGTGGGGTGAGGTGTATGAGCCTCTAGTCGATGATCAATGGCACACAACCCCCATTTTTTATGAAAATAGCCATGAGCGACCTTGAAAATAGCCATGAGCGACCATTTTCAATAATACTAGAGGCTAACACCTACGGATTTTAGACCAAGAAATGGTCTCCACCAGAAATCCAAGAATGTGATCTATGGCAAGGAAACATATGTGGGGTGAGGTGTATGAGCATCTGGTCGATGATCAATGGCCACACAACCCCCATTTTTGTCGAAAATAGCCATGAACGACCATTTTCAATAATACCTAAGGCTAACACCTACGGATTTTTGACCAAGAAATGGTCTCCACCAGAAATCCAAGAATGTGATCTATGGCAAGGAAACATATGTGGGGTGAGGTGTATGAGCGTCTGGTCGATGATCAATGGCCACACAACCCCCATTTTTGTCGAAAATAGCCATGAACGACCATTTTCAATAATACCGAAGGCTAACACCTACGGATTTTTGCCCAAGAAATGGTCTCCACCAGAAATCCAAGAATGTGATCTATGGCAAGGAAACATATGTGGGGTGAGGTGTATGAGCGTCTGGTCGATGATCAATGGCCACACAACCCCCATTTTTGTCGAAAATAGCCATGAACGACCATTTTCAATAATACCGAAGGCTAACACCTACGGATTTTTGACCAAGAAATGGTCTCCACCAGAAATCCAAGAATGTGATCTACGACAAGGAAACATATGTGGGGTGAGGTGTATGAGCCTCTGGTCGACGATCAATGGCCAGACAACCCCCATTTTGCCGAAAATAGCCATGACTGACCATTTTCAATAATACCGAAGGCTAACACGTACGAGTTTTTAACCAAGAAAAGGTTTCCACCAGAAATCCAAGAATGTAATCTATGGCAAGGAAACATATGTGGGGTGAGGTGTATGAGCCTCTAGTCGATGATAAATGGCCACACAACCCCCATTTTTGTCGAAAATAGCCATGAACGACCATTTTCAATAATACCGAAGGCTAACACCTACGGATTTTTGACCAAGAAATGGTCTCCACCAGAAATCCAAGAATGTGATCTATGGCAAGGAAACATATGTGGGGTGAGGTGTACGAGCCTTTAGTCGATGATCAATGGCCACACAACCCCCATTTTGCCGAAAATAGCCATGAGCGACCATTTTCAATAATATTAGAGGCTAACACCTACGGATTTTAGACCAAGAAATGGTCTCCACCAGAAATCCAAGAATGTGATCTATGGCAAGGAAACATATGTGGGGTGAGGTGTACGAGCCTCTGGTCGATGATCAATGGCCACACAACCCCCATTTTTGTCGAAAATAGCCATGAACGACCATTTTCAATAATACCGAAGGCTAACACGTACGAGTTTTTAACCAAGAAATGGTTTCCACCAGAAATCCAAGAATGTAATCTATGGCAAGGAAACATATGTGGGGTGAGGTTTATGAGCCTCTAGTCGATGATAAATGGCCACACAACCCCCATTTTTTATGAAAATAGCCATGAGCGACCTTGAAAATAGCCATGAGCGACCATTTTCAATAATATTAGAGGCTAACACCTACGGATTTTAGACCTAGAAATGGTCTCCACCAGAAATCCAAGAATGTGATCTATGGCAAGGAAACATATGTGGGGTGAGGTGTACGAGCCTCTGGTCGATGATCAATGGCCACACAACCCCCATTTTTGTCGAAAATAGCCATGAACGACCATTTTCAATAATACCGAAGGCTAACACGTACGAGTTTTTAACCAAGAAATGGTCTCCACCAGAAATCCAAGAATGTGATCTATGGCAAGGAAACATATGTGAGGTGAGGTGTATGAGCGTCTGGTCGATGATCAATGGCCACACAACCCCCATTTTTGTCGAAAATAGCCATGAATGACCATTTTCAAAAATACCAAAGGCTAACACGTACGGATTTTTGACCAAGAATTGGTCTCCACCAGAAATCCAAGAATGTGATCTATGGCAAGGAAACATATGTGGGGTGAGGTGTATGAGCCTCTGGTCGATGATCAATGGCCACACAACCCCCATTTTGCCGAAAATAGCCATGAATGACTATTTTCAATAATACCGAAGGCTAACACGTACGAGTTTTTAACCAAGAAATGGTCTCCACCAGAAATCCAAGAATGTGATCTATGGCAAGGAAATATATGTGGGGTGAGGTTTATGAGCCTCTAGTCGATGATAAATGGCCACACAACCCCCATTTTTTATGAAAATAGCCATGAGCGACCATTTTCAATAATACTGGAGGCTAAGACCTACGGATTTTTGACCAAGAAATGGTCTCCACCAGAAATCCAAGAATGTGATCTATGGCAAGGAAACATATGTGGGGTGAGGTGTATGAGCCTCTGGTCGATGATCAATTGCCACACAACCCCCATTTTGTCGAAAATAGCCATGAACGACCATTTTCAATAATACCGAAGGCTAACACCTACGGATTTTTGACCAAGAAATGGTCTCCACCAGAAATCCAAGAATGTGATCTATGGCAAGGAAACATATGTGGGGTGAGGTGTATGAGCCTCTAGTCGATGATCAATGGCCACACAACCCCCATTTTTGTCGAAAATAGCCATGAATGACCATTTTCAATAATACCGAAGGCTAACACCTACGAGTTTTTATCCAAGAAACGGTCTCCACCAGAAATCCAAGAATGTGATCTATGGCAAGGAAACATATGTGGGGTGAGGTGTATGAGCCTCTGGTCGATGATCAATGGCACACAACCCCCATTTTTTATGAAAATAGCCATCAGCGACCTTGAAAATAGCCATGAGCGACCATTTTCAATAATACTAGAGGCTAAGACCTGCGGATTTTTGACCAAGAAATGGTCACCACCAGAAATCCAAGAATGTGATCTATGGCAAGGAAACATATGTGGGGTGAGGTGTATGAGCCTCTTGTCGATGATCAATGGCCACACAACCCCCATTTTTTATGAAAATAGCCATGAACGACCATTTTCAAAAATACCAAAAGCTAACACCTATGGATTTTTGACCAAGAAATGGTCTCCACCAGAAATCCAAGAATGTGATCTATGGCAAGGAAACATATGTGGGGTGAGGTGTACGAGCCTCTGGTCGATGATCAATGGCCACAGAACCCCCATTTTGCTGAAAATAGCCATGAACGACCATTTTCAATAATACCGAAGGCTAACACGTACGAGTTTTTAACCAAGAAATGGTCTCCACCAGAAATCCAAGAATGTGATCTATGGCAAGGAAACATATGTGGGGTGAGGTGTACGAGCCTTTAGTCGATGATCAATGGCCACACAACCCCCATTTTGCCGAAAATAGCCATGAGCGACCATTTTCAATAATATTAGAGGCTAACACCTACGGATTTTAGACCAAGAAATGGTCTCCACCAGAAATCCAAGAATGTGATCTATGGCAAGGAAACATATGTGGGGTGAGGTGTACGAGCCTCTGGTCGATGATCAATGGCCACACAACCCCCATTTTTGTCGAAAATAGCCATGAACGACCATTTTCAATAATACCGAAGGCTAACACGTACGAGTTTTTAACCAAGAAATGGTCTCCACCAGAAATCCAAGAATGTGATCTATGGCAAGGAAACATATGTGGGGTGAGGTGTATGAGTGTCTGGTCGATGATCAATGGCCACACAACCCCCATTTTTGTCGAAAATAGCCATGAACGACCTTGAAAATAGCCATGAGCGACCATTTTCAATAATACTAGAGGCTAACACCTACGGATTTTAGACCAAGAAATGGTCTCCACCAGAAATCCAAGAATGTGATCTATGACAAGGAAACATATGTGGGGTGAGGTGTATGAGCGTCTGGTCGATGATCAATGGCCACACAACCCCCATTTTTGTCAAAAATAGCCATGAACGACCATTTTCAATAATACCGAAGGCTAACACCTACGGATTTTTGCCCAAGAAATGGTCTCCACCAGAAATCCAAGAATGTGATCTATGGCAAGGAAACATATGTGGGGTGAGGTGTATGAGCCTCTGGTCGACGATCAATGGCCACACAACCCCCATTTTGCCGAAAATAGCCATGAACGACCATTTTCAATAATACCGAAGGCTAACACGTACGAGTTTTTGACCAAGAAATGGTCTCCACCAAAAATCCAAGAATGTGATCTATGGCAAGGAAACATATGTGGGGTGAGGTGTATGAGCCTCTGGTCGACGATCAATGGCCACACAACCGCCATTTTGCCGAAAATAGCCATGAATGACCATTTTCAATAATACTAGAGGCTAAGACCTACGGATTTTAGACCAAGAAATGGTCTCCACCAGAAATCCAAGAATGTGATCTATGGCAAGGAAACATATGTGGGGTGAGGTGTATGAGCGTCTGGTCGATGATCAATGGCCACACAACCCCCATTTTTGTCGAAAATAGCCATGAACGACCATTTTCAAAAATACCAAAGGCTAACACCTACGGATTTTTGACCAAGAAATGGTTTCCACCAGAAATCCAAGAATGTGATCTATGGCAAGGAAACATATGTGGGGTGAGGTTTATGAGCCTCTGGTCGATGATCAATGGCCACACAACCCCCATTTTTGTCGAAAATAGCCATGAATGACCATTTTCAATAATATCGAAGGCTAACACGTACGAGTTTTTAACCAAGAAATGGTTTCCACCAGAAATCCAAGAATGTAATCTATGGCAAGGAAACATATGTGGGGTGAGGTTTATGAGCCTCTAGTCGATGATAAATGGCCACACAACCCCCATTTTTTATGAAAATAGCCACGAGCGACCTTGAAAATAGCCATGAGCGACCATTTCTTGGTCTAAAATCCGTAGGTGTTAGCCTCTAATATTTTTGAAAATGGTCGCTCATGGCTATTTTCGGCAAGGAAACATATGTGGGGTGAGGTGTACGAGCCTCTGGTCGATGATCAATGGCCACACAACCCCCATTTTTGTCGAAAATAGCCATGAACGACCATTTTCAATAATACCGAAGGCTAACACGTACGAGTTTTTAACCAAGAAATGGTCTCCACCAGAAATCCAAGAATGTGATCTATGGCAAGGAAACATATGTGGGGTGAGGTGTATGAGCGTCTGGTCGATGATCAATGGCCACACAACCCCCATTTTTGTCGAAAATAGCCATGAATGACCATTTTCAAAAATACAAAAGGCTAACACGTACGGATTTTTGACCAAGAAATGGTCTGTTGGGCCTATGCTTCGTCGCCGAAGGTCTTCTAGGAAGAAGCGGTTTTCGGCTGAAGCTGTTTGTATAAGATGACCGAAGGTTCTTCTTCATGAAGCTTCGGTATTGGAAACCGACTTAAAGATGGAATGACCTTCTAGTCCATAAAGATCTGAGTCAATGTTGTAAAGTTCTATGAGGGGCATAATTGTAATTCCTCACAGGCTGTGTCCTGTGCCTATAAATAGTGAACAGTATTCCCTTACTGTTCACAAGATTCCTGTGATCACTAACGCATTACTCGGATTGCTTGTCAAGGCAAAGGTATAGATGTATTTAATCTTTGTATTCAAACATCTTAAATTCATATAATAGGACATATGAATGACATCGTTTGTTTTCAAGATATTTATATGCAATGCTTCATGTTCCAACCTCACTTTATATTACCTTTATAAATTTAATTACGAAGGTGAAACCTTTGTAATATCATATTCGTGACCTTCGTCCGAAGTTCATTAGATCCTTCTGGAGATAATGTTTCGGTGGACGAAGGGCATTGTTATTTAACATTTTATGTTGCCTTGTTCTTAATTCATAGCATTTGAGAGCAAGTCTCCAACATTGGCGCCCACCTCCGGTGAACTCACTTCCACTTTTTGAGCTGATGGCTTCGTTCAATGATCGAGCTGGAGCTGCTTCGGACCCGAAGCTAGTGCTCCCGATTACAGGTGGTTCGTCCTCAGAGCCAGCCAATAAGAAGCAGAAAAAAGAGGCACAGAGAAGGGTACAGCATGTTGGGGTGCAGGGACCCTTCATCAAGTCAAAATGGTCTCACATTCCCATTACCTTCTCCCAAGAGGATCTTCAGCTCAAGGATTACTCACACAACGATGCCATGGTTATCTCTTGTGTTATCAAAGGATTTCTGGTCCACAATGTCTTGGTTGACACAGGTAGTGCAGCTGATATCATATTTGCTAAGGCCTTCAGACAAATGCAAGAGCCAGAAGATAAGATTCATGATGCTACACATCCTCTCTGTGGCTTCGGAGGAAGACAAATTGTAGCACTGGGCAAGATCACCATGCCAGTGACCTTCGGGTTCATCAACAACACCAGAACTGAGCAAATTGTGTTTGACATTGTTGACATGGAATATCCTTACAATGCAATCATTGGTCGTGGCACCCTCAATGCTTTCGAAGCAATTCTTCATCCTGCTTATCTCTGCATGAAGATACCTTCGGATCAAGGACCCATCGCTATCCATGGAAGTCAGGAAGCCGCCAGAAGGGCCGAAGGAAACTGGACTGACTCAAAAGCAATTCATAACATAGATGGAGCTGAAGCTTGTGAACAATACAAATTCAGAAGGGAGAAAGCAGCTTCAGCAGATCAGCCGAAGCCCATGCTCTTATGTGAGGACATAGCAGAGCAGAAGGTGCTGTTGGGCTCTCAGTTATCCGAAGAACAAGAGAAAACCTTGATAAGGTTTTTGTTCAACAACAAAGATGTTTTTGCATGGTCAGCCAATGATCTTTGCGGAGTTAATAGGGATGTTATTGAGCACTCGCTCAATGTTGATCCATCTTTCAGACCCAGAAAGCAGAGGCTTCGGAAAATGTCAGATGATAAAGCCGAAGGTGCTCGTAATGAAGTCAAGAGACTCCTCAGTGCAGGAGTTATCAGAGAAGTAAAGTATCCAGAATGGCTAGCTAACACTGTTATGGTAAAAAAGGCAAATGGCAAGTGGCGAATGTGTATCGATTTTACAGATCTTAACAAGGCTTGTCCGAAGGATGAATTCCCATTGCCAAGGATAGACTCTTTAGTTGATGCAGCAGCTTCTTCAGAACTCATGAGTCTGTTAGACTGTTATTCAGGCTACCATCAAATCTGGATGAAAAAGGAAGATGAGCCGAAGACTAGCTTCATAACTCCAAGTGGCACGTATTGCTATCTTCGGATGCCTGAGGGGCTCAAAAACGCTGGAGGAAGTTTCAGCAGAATGACTGCGAGAGTTCTCTAGTCTCAGATAGGCAGAAATGTGCTAACTTATGTTGATGACATCATTGTAAAAAGCACGAAACAGGAGAATCATATTGCTGATTTGCAGGAGACCTTCGCTAAATTCAGACAAGCTGGCTTAAAATTGAATCCAGAAAAATGTGTTTTTGGAGTAAAGAAGGGGAAATTTCTTGGATGTTTGGTTTCAACAAAGGGAATCGAAGCTAATCCAAGTAAAATTGAAGCTATACTTCGGATGGAGCCACCAACTACAAAAAAGGGGGCTCAAAGATTGACAGGAAGGTTGGCATCTCTCAATAGGTTCATATCCAGATCAGCGGAGAGAAACTTACCATTCTTCGAAGTGCTGAAATCAGCCGAAGTCTTTCAATGGGGACCAAGCCAACAAAGAGCCTTCGAGGAATTGAAACAATATCTGATAGAGTTAACAACATTAACTCCACCAACGCCAGGGGCTCCTTTGTTATTATATGTGGCAGCTTCGCACTCAGCGGTGAGTGCAGCACTTGTCCAAGAGAAGCTTGATGGCCAAGTTAAAAAGCAGGTCCCAGTGTATTTTGTATCTGAAGTTCTTAGTATATCAAAGAAAAACTATACAGAATTGGAGAAGGTGTTGTATGCTGTTTTGATGGCATCCAGGAAGCTTCGGCATTACTTTCAAGCATATAATATTGTTGTTCCTTCTTCACAGCCGTTGAAGGATATTATGAGAAATAGAGAAGCTACTGGAAGGATTGGAAAATGGGCTGCAGAGCTCAACGAATTCTGTATTGAATATGTTCATAGATCTTCGATTCAGTCTCAGGCGTTAGCGGATTTCATTGCTGACTGGACGCCAGGGGCTCAGGAGGAAGAAACAAATAAAGATGCTGAAGCATGGATAGTGTTTTGCGATGGGTCTTGGGGAACCTTCGGAGCAGGAGCAGCTGTTGTGTTGGTTTCACCCTCCAAAGTTAAAACTTGCTATGCGGCAAAGCTTGATTTTAGTTGCACAAATAACATCGCTGAGTACGAAGCCTTGCTTCTGGGGCTTCGGAAGCTAAAAGCAATGGGAATCAGAAGGGCCATACTTAAAACTGATTCTCAAGTTGTTTCGGGTCATATTGACAAGAGTTGTAAGGCTAAAGATCCGAAGCTTGAAAAATATCTGGACATGGTCCGAAGAGTTGAAGCTTCCTTCAAAGGATTTTCTGTTAAAAATATCCCTCGAGGACAAAATGAGCATGCCGATTTGCTAGCTAAATCAGCGGCACAAGGGCTGCCCTTACCTTCGGATGTGTTCTTCGAAACAATAAAAGCACCTTCGGTGGAACTTCTTGAAAGAGCAGTCCTCAATATATCTCCTGTTTATAGTGAAGATTGGAGAACTGAGATCATCTCTTACTTACAGGGTAAATTTCTTTCAGATGACGAAGCTTATAATAGGAGGATAGAGGCAAGAGCTCGTCCATATGTCATGATAGAAGGGGAGTTGTACAAACATGGAGTTTGTTCTCCGCTACTCAAGTGTTTATCTAGAGCCGAAGGCATAGAGTTGATGAAAGAAATACATGCAGGCCTGTGTGGATCTCACATTGGATCTAGGCCGTTACTTGGAAAGGTTTTCCGTCAGGGGTTTTATTGGCCGAAGGCAGCCTCGGACGCAGCGGAATTAGTTCAAAAGTGCGAAGGTTGTCAGAAATGTGCAAGAGATCAAAAACAACCTTCGTCCTTAACACAACTCATACAACCCATATGGCCATTACAAAGGTGGGGCCTTGACTTGTTAGGTCCGTTACCACCGGCCCAAGGGAACCTAAGATATGTTGTAGTTGCGGTGGAATATTTTTCTAAATGGATTGAGGCAAAGCCTTTAGCCACAATAACTTCGGCCACCGTTCAAAAGTTTTTCTGGCAGAATATTGTTTGTCGTTTCGGGGTACCAAAGGCTATTACTGTGGATAATGGAACACAGTTTCACTCCGAAGCTTTCAGGGATTTTTGTGATCAAATTGGTACGAAGATCCATTTTGCATCAGTCAGGCATCCGGAATCAAACGGACTTGTTGAAAGAGCCAATGGCATTATTATGACAGGAATAATGAAGTTAATCTTCAATCAACCTAAGGGAAAGTGGCCAGATCAGTTAACCAAAGTGGTGTGGAGCCACAATACAACTACATCAAGGTCTACAGGCTTTACTCCATTCAAGTTATTATTCGGTGACGAAGCAATAACTCCGGAGGAAGCTAAAACCGGATCAATAAGAGTAGTAGCTTCGGCAGAATCAGGTTCCGAAGCTGCTTGTTCTGTGGAAAAAATGCTTTAGAAGGGATCAGGCTGCAAGCTGTGGAGAACATCAATAAATATCAAGCCGAAACAATCAAGTGGCGAGATAGAAAGGTTCGCCTAAAGAACATTGAGCCAGGACACTTGGTGCTTCGGAGAGTGGCCAACCCAGAAACAGTGGGCAAGTTGCAGTTGAAATGGGATGGACCTTTCTTAGTAGCATCTTCGTCAAGACCTGGTTCATACAGATTGAAGGATATGGACGGCAACGACATTCCTAGATCTTGGAATGCGGATGAGCTTCGGCGATATTATGTATAACTCGATGTAATTTTTCATATTTTTTATTTTATTTTTCTTTTATGGCACCCTTTTCCTTTCTGAAGGGGGAGAAAGGTTTTTAATGGGGCCGTCACATATAATTTCCTTTTTTTAGTTCTATAAGAGAAAAATCCCCCAAAATTGTAAATGTAAAAGCTGAGAACGCACCATCGAGTGCCAAAAAGTAAAGGCGAAGAAGCTCCAAAGTCGTTCCTAAGGGAATGCAGAGCTTACAGCGAAAAGTTAACGCTGATTCCGCCGAAAGTAAAGGCAAAGAAGCTCCAAAGTCGTTCCTAAGGGAATGCAGAGCTTACAGCGAAAAGTCAACGCTGATTCCGCCAAAAGTAAAGGCGAAGAAGCTCCAAAGTCGTTCCTAAGGGAATGCAGAGCTTACAGCGAAAAGTCAACGCTGATTCCGCCAAAAGTAAAGGCGAAGAAGCTCCAAAGTCGTTCCCAAGGGAATGCAGAGCTGAGGTGTGATTGTTTTTAAAGAAATAGTGGCTATGAGTATGGCTTCGGATACGCGTTTGAACATTCATTTGCACATCACATTACATCATAGCATTTGCATTCATAAGCATTCATCCAGGCATATGTAGGATAATCATTATCATAGCATAAGGGAGAGCTTCGTCTACAAAAAGGGAGAGCTTCGGAAAGAAGGGGAATGCTTTGTTGTGTATGAAAAGAAGGGAAGGTGTTTTTTCGCCCTCGGCTCAAAAAACGAAATTTCATCCACAACAAAGCACTTCTCATACATCAATGGAAGGGTAAGAACATATTACAAGGTATGAACAGAATACATTAAAGACAAGTTTTAGTTACATTTACAAAGTTATCTCAAAAGTTTCTCAAGTACTGTCTACAGTGCACTATTTAATCTTCAAGGAGCTTCAGCTTCGGCGTCATTTTTCAGTCATCAGTTTCGGCTTCGTCATCCTACATGAATAAGGTTGTTGTAAGTCAAAGTCAAGCTTCAAGGAAGAGGTAAGCGCAAGGTATGATTTCTTACTGGTTCGAGATGACTCCGAGCTTCGTCCCCAGCCTTTTCTCGCCCACCTTTTGTCCATATCATTTTTACAAACCTATTCGAGATACTTCGGGCGAGATCAGGAATGTCATCTAAGATTGATGGTGATAAAGTGAAATTCGGTATATTGACAATTTTTCCGTGATCGCAGCCAGCTTTTAGGAAGGCTGCGACAGTGCCTCGAGAAGCCACCCAGGCACAGAAATCACCATGCCCAGCTATGACTTCGTCGAGCTCGTCAATCTCACCCTCAATATGGTCAAAGGTCTTCGGTAGATCTTCAGCTGAGGGGGTGAATTTTTCACTACTGGCTCCAATTGAGTAGAAAATTTTTCTTAATCGTTGAATGCATTTGTTGCTAAATTCCAAACATTTTTCTTGAAGGCTTATCAATAGTTTTCTCAAATCCGAATTTTGTTGAGCTTCGGCTTCAATTTTTGCATTAAGATCTTGCTTTTCTCGTTCGAACTGCTCAGATTGACGGAGAAGCTTTGTGTTCAATTCTGTTATTTTTGCTTCGGCTTCCGCCAATAAGCCTTCGGTTGCATGGAGCTCAAAGTTCTTTTTCTCCATAGCATCTGATTGCTCCTTTATTCTGTTTTCCAAACTCTCAGTTATAGCTTCGTGCTTTTTGTCTTCAAAATCTTGCTGCATTTTCAAGGCCTTGCTCAACAGCATACTCTGCACAAAAATAACCTTCGTCAGGCATGTCTCCGTTATTAGAAACAGTAGAAGTCAAGGGAAAAGTAGTTCACCTTGAAATTGGAATAAAATAAACTACCAACGATATGTTGTCGTCGGTAACGGCTGATGTCTGCTTCCAGCTTCGGAAAGCCGATACTCTTTGACCGAGTACCGATAATTTTGGCTCCAGTCTGATCTCGAATACAATCTAATTTTTCATCATCAATGCCTCCGAAGAGGAGTGCTCCAGGTTTGTATCCGCAGGATTTGGCATACTCTTTGAGCTCTTCTATTTCAGTTTTTGATAGTTTTTCTCCAACTAAATTCTGGAACATGAAAGCTTCGTTTTCTGAAACTTCATCAGCAATTTCCTTTCCTTTCCCCGACGCTGCGGTCACGGCCTCTTCGGCGGCAGTGGTAGCTTCTTCTGCAGCCATATTTAGCAGTATTTTGTCAATATGCTCGATTGTGCTCTCTAGGTTCAAATCTTCAGCTGAGGCAGCTTCAGCATCTGCGACCTCCGAAGGTGTAATTTCAATATTTGTCCCTTCCGCAGCCGCTGGTGTTTTTTGAGCTGAAGCTCTTGGCGGTGTCTTGTCAATTACTTCTGTCACACCGATCATCCTCTGTCTTTTTACTTTAGTCGTTTTCTTCATTCTTTCGGGCTCCTTTTCCTTCTGAAAAATTTTTGTCAGTTGAGGCCCTAGTGGACTTAGCTTCGCAGGCATGGATTCAGTCATTACCTTCAGAATTGCCTCCACATCAGTGGCAGAGGGTGATGCGGGGGATTTTTCTTCGTCGGATATTTTTTGTTTCGGAGAAGATGCTTTCTTCTTCTTCGGAATCTTCTTCTTTGGTGTCTCTTCTTCATCTTTATTTGAAGCTTCGGTTATCCTCTTCCTTTTCTGGCCTCCGGCATTTTTGTTTAAATTTTCATAGTCAGGATATTCAAACCCCAGGGCGTCCAACACTCGATTTAGTCTTCGCTTCGGACGGGTGCCGAAGGCCGCAGTCATCAATTGATCTTCTTTTTTAGAATAATTGCCAAGTATTTCATTGCACATTACTTCAATTGTATCTAACCACTCTTGGCAGGGTGTTTTGAAGTACTTTTTAAACTTGAAATAGTAAGGTAAACGTACAAGTTCACCTTCTTTCTTCTTCCCCTTTAGTTTCGGCATTTCCCATTCTTTCAAACTCGGAAAAACTTTAAAAGCCAAAAATTCCTGAACCAGGTCCCTTGTACCGATATGCTCTGCAATAGTTCTGAATTCATCTATTGCTTGTTGTGTTGGACCTTCGGGTGTCATGTTGCAGCGAGGCCGGGTTTCTCCGAAGATTAGTTCCAGTGGACTTTGCACAAGCTTCTCCTTGTCGTCATCAACTTTGACATAGAACCACTCTGATTTCCAGCCTGCTGCCCATTTGCTTCGGTAGCTGATTACCGGAAATTTTGTGGTTTTCCGATAGGCGAAGTTATAGCAACCAAAATTGTCGTGCAGCCCATCCTTTCTAGCCTTTGTCTGATAATGTAGCTCGTGAACCCGGCAAAAGCTGTCCGCAAATGGTTCCACCGCTTGGCTTCGGAGTGCCCAGATATAAACGCTAAGCCTAATGATGGCGTTAGGGGTCAGCTGGTGAAAATAGATACCGAACCTCTTCAGTACCTCCGCAATAATCCCATGAAGAGGGAATCTTAATCCAGCCTTTAGAAAGCTTTTGAAAATAACAATCTCATCCTTCTCAGGCTTTGGGGTAGTCTCTTCTCCTCCGCAGCGTAATAGCTTCTTCTGATTTTCATTAAAAAAGCCCGACTTCACCATCCTAGAGAGATCAGCCTTCGAAATAGTAGATTTCCCGAAGTCCAAGTGGCTGGGCTTGCTTGGCATGGCAATGCGGTAATCATCTTCGGGATCAGTTTCCCCATTATCTTCTTCTTCTGCTTCAGCAATTGCTTGTTCTGTTTGTCCTGCATCATCACTAGGGATATTCTCGGAAGTTACCAGTCCGGACCTCTGCATTGCTTCGGAGATGGGAACAGTCTCCGAACCTTCAGCTTTGTCCCCCTCATGCTCAACCCTGGCGGTAGAGCGTACTCTGGCCATTTGATTATAAATTTGTAGAAATTTAACACTTTTTTCTTCTGAAGTATTTTCTTCTGACGAAGCAGGCTTCAGGCTGGAGCTTCGTTCGATTCCGAAAGTCGAGCTTCGGCGATGGTTAAAAATTTTGGCAGCGAAACAGTGCAAATAGCAATGAATGCTGTGGTAACTTCACACCTACTCGTTTGTTTATATAGTACTGCAGGTAAGAAGGCGAAGCGCCAGGATTTTTACACTAGGCGGACGCCCGCTTGCACTCGCTGCGCGGTGGACCGCAGGAATGCACAGTAACTCTGCAAGGTGGGACCACTACGCGCCGGGAAACTGAATCGTTTCTCGACAACGAGCTCAGGGAAGGTGTTTTTTGGACCTTCGGCTCCTCGAAGCTTAAGAGACTTTTTTCACGGATCAAGCTCATTACGAAAAACGATCTAGCACCGCGAAAGGGGCTACTGTTGGGCCTATGCTTCGTCGCCGAAGGTCTTCTAGGAAGAAGCGGTTTTCGGCTGAAGTTGTTTGTATAAGATGACCGAAGGTTCTTCTTCATGAAGCTTCGGTATTGGAAACCGACTTAAAGATGGAATGACCTTCTAGTCCATAAAGATCTGAGTCAATGTTGTAAAGTTCTATGAGGGGCATAATTGTAATTCCTCACAGGCTGTGTCCTGTGCCTATAAATAGTGAACAGTATTCCCTTACTGTTCACAAGATTCCTGTGATCACTAACGCATTACTCGGATTGCTTGTCAAGGCAAAGGTATAGATGTATTTAATCTTTGTATTCAAACATCTTAAATTCATATAATAGGACATATGAATGACGTCGTTTGTTTTCAAGATATTTATATGCAATGCTTCATGTTCCAACCTCACTTTATATTACCTTTATAAATTTAATTACGAAGGTGAAACCTTTGTAATATAATATTCGTGACCTTCGTCCGAAGTTCATTAGATCCTTCTGGAGATAATGTTTCGGTGGACGAAGGGCATTGTTATTTAACATTTTATGTTGCCTTGTTCTTAATTCATAGCATTTGAGAGCAAGTCTCCAACATGGTCTCCATCAGAAATCCAAGAATGTGATCTATGGCAAGGAAACATATGTGGGGTGAGGTGTATGAGCCTCTGGTCGATGATCAATGGCCACACAACCCCCATTTTTCCGAAAATAGCCATGAATGACCATTTTCAATAATACCGAAGGCTAACACGTACGAGTTTTTAACCAAGAAATGGTCTCCACCAGAAATCCAAGAATGTGATCTATGGCAAGGAAACATATGTGGGGTGAGGTTTATGAGCCTCTAGTCGATGATAAATGGCCACACAACCCCCATTTTTTATGAAAATAGCCATGAGCGACCATTTTCAATAATACTGGAGGCTAAGACCTACGGATTTTTGACCAAGAAACGGTCTCCACCAGAAATCCAAGAATGTGATCTATGGCAAGGAAACATATGTGGGGTGAGGTGTATGAGCCTCTGGTCGATGATCAATTGCCACACAACCCCCATTTTGTCGAAAATAGCCATGAACGACCATTTTCAATAATACCGAAGGCTAACACCTACGGATTTTTGACCAAGAAATGGTCTCCACCAGAAATCCAAGAATGTGATCTATGGCAAGGAAACATATGTGGGGTGAGGTGTATGAGCCTCTAGTCGATGATCAATGGCCACACAACCCCCATTTTTGTCGAAAATAGCCATGAATGACCATTTTCAATAATACCGAAGGCTAACACCTACGAGTTTTTATCCAAGAAACGGTCTCCACCAGAAATCCAAGAATGTGATCTATGGCAAGGAAACATATGTGGGGTGAGGTGTATGAGCCTCTGGTCGATGATCAATGGCCACACAACCCCCATTTTTTATGAAAATAGCCATGAGCGACCTTGAAAATAGCCATGAGCGACCATTTTCAATAATACTAGAGGCTAAGACCTGCGGATTTTTGACCAAGAAATGGTCTCCACCAGAAATCCAAGAATGTGATCTATGGCAAGGAAACATATGTGGGGTGAGGTGTATGAGCCTCTGGTCGATGATCAATGGCCACACAACCCCCATTTTTTTATGAAAATAGCCATGAACGACCATTTTCAAAAATACCAAAGGCTAACACCTACGGATTTTTGACCAAGAAATGGTCTCCACCAGAAATCCAAGAATGTGATCTATGGCAAGGAAACATATGTGTGGTGAGGTGTACGAGCCTCTAGTCGATGATCAATGGCCACAGAACCCCCATTTTGCCGAAAATAGCCATGAACGACCATTTTCAATAATACCGAAGGCTAACACGTACGAGTTTTTAACCAAGAAATGGTCTCCACCAGAAATCCAAGAATGTGATCTATGGCAAGGAAACATATGTGGGGTGAGGTGTATGAGCGTCTGGTCGATGATCAATGGCCACACAACCCCCATTTTTGTCGAAAATAGCCATGAACGACCTTGAAAATAGCCATGAGCGACCATTTTCAATAATACTAGAGGCTAACACCTATGGATTTTAGACCAAGAAATGGTCTCCACCAGAAATCCAAGAATGTGATCTATGACAAGGAAACATATGTGGGGTTAGGTGTATGTGCGTCTGGTCGATGATCAATGGCCACACAACCCCCATTTTTGTCAAAAATAGCCATGAACGACCATTTTCAATAATACCGAAGGCTAACACCTACGGATTTTTGCCCAAGAAATGGTCTCCACCAGAAATCCAAGAATGTGATCTATGGCAAGGAAACATATGTGGGGTGAGGTGTATGAGCCTCTGGTCGACGATCAATGGCCACACAAACCCCATTTTGCCGAAAATAGCCATGAACGACCATTTTCAATAATACCGAAGGCTAACACGTACTAGTTTTTGACCAAGAAATGGTCTCCACCAAAAATCCAAGAATGTGATCTATGGCAAGGAAACATATGTGGGGTGAGGTGTATGAGCCTCTGGTCGACGATCAATGGCCACACAACCCCCATTTTGCCGAAAATAGCCATGAATGACCATTTTCAATAATACTAGAGGCTAAGACCTACGGATTTTAGACCAAGAAATGGTCTCCACCAGAAATCCAAGAATGTGATCTATGGCAAGGAAACATATGTGGGGTGAGGTGTATGAGCGTCTAGTCGATGATCAATGGCCACATAACCCCCATTTTTGTCGAAAATAGCCATGAACGACCATTTTCAAAAATACCGAAGGCTAACACCTACGGATTTTTGACCAAGAAGTGGTTTCCACCAGAAATCCAAGAATGTGATCTATGGCAAGGAAACATATGTGGGGTGAGGTTTATGAGCCTCTGGTCGATGATCGATGGCCACAAAACCCCCATTTTTGTCGAAAATAGCCATGAATGACAATTTTCAATAATACCGAAGGCTAACCCGTACGAGTTTTTAACCAAGAAATGGTTTCCACCAGAAATCCAAGAATGTAATCTATGGCAAGGAAACATATGTGGGTGAGGTTTATGAGCCTCTAGTCGATGATAAATGGCCACACAACCCCCATTTTTTATGAAAATAGCCACGAGCGACCTTGAAAATAGCCATGAGCGACCATTTTTAATAATACTAGAGGCTAACACCTACGGAATTTAGACCAAGAAATGGTCTCCACCAGAAATCCAAGAATGTGATCTATGGCAAGGAAACATATGTGGGGTGAGGTGTATGAGCGTCTGGTCGATGATCAATGGCCACACAACCCCCATTTTTGTCGAAAATAGCCATGAACGACCATTTTGAATAATACCGAAGGCTAACACCTATGGATTTTTGACCAAGAAATGGTCTCCACCAGAAATCCAAGAATGTGATCTATGGCAAGGAAACATATGTGGGGTGAGGTGTATGAGCCTCTAGTCGATGATCAATGGCCACACAACCCCCATTTTTGTCGAAAATAGCCATGAATGACCATTTTCAAAAATACCAAAGGCTAACACGTACGGATTTTTGACCACGAAATGGTGTCCACCAGAAATCCAAGAATGTGATCTATGGCAAGGAAACATATGTGGGGTGAGGTGTACGAGCCTCTGGTCGATGATCAATGGCCACACAACCCCCATTTTGCCGAAAATAGCCATGAACGACCATTTTCAATAATACCGAAGGCTAACACCTACGGATTTTTGACCAAGAAATGGTCTCCACCAGAAATCCAAGAATGTGATCTATGGCAAGGAAACATATGTGGGGTGAGGTGTATGAGCCTATGGTCGATGATCAATGGCCACACAACCCCCATTTTTGTCAAAAATAGCCATGAACGACCATTTTCAATAATATCGAAGGCTAACACGTACGAGTTTTTGACCAAGAAATGGTCTCCACCAGAAATCCAAGAATGTGATCTACGACAAGGAAACATATGTGGGGTGAGGTGTATGAGCCTCTGGTCTACGATCAATGGCCACACAACCCCCATTTTGCCGAAAATAGCCATGAATGACCATTTTCAATAATACCGAAGGCTAACACGTACGAGTTTTTAACCAAGAAATGGTTTCCACCAGAAATCCAAGAATGTAATCTATGGCAAGGAAACATATGTGGGGTGAGGTTTATGAGCCTCTAGTCGATGATAAATGGCCACACAACCCCCATTTTTTATGAAAATAGCCATGAGCGACCTTGAAAATAGCCCTGAGCGACCATTTTCAATAATACTAGAGGCTAACACCTACGGATTTTAGACCAAGAAATGGTCTCCACCAGAAATCCAAGAATGTGATCTATGGCAAGGAAACATATGTGTAGTGAGGTGTATGAGCCTCTAGTCGATGATCAATGGCCACACAACCCCCATTTTTGTCGAAAATAGCCATGAATGACCATTTTCAATAATACCGAAGGCTAACAGCGACCATTTTCAATAATACTAGAGGCTAAGACCTACGGATTTTTGACCAAGAAATGGTCTCCACCAGAAATCCAAGAATGTGATCTATGGCAAGGAAACATATGTGGGGTGAGGTGTATGAGCCTCTGGTCGATGATCAATGGCCACACAACCCCCATTTTGCTGAAAATAGCCATGAATGACCATTTTCAATAATACCAAAGGCTAACACCTACGGATTTTTGACCAAGAAATGGTCTCCACCAGAAATCCAAGAATGTGATCTATGGCAAGGAAACATATGTGGGGTGAGGTGTACGAGCCTCTGGTCGATGATCAATGGCCACACAACCCCCATTTTGCCGAAAATAGCCATGAGCGACGATTTTCAATATTATTAGAGGCTAAGACCTACGAATTTTTGACCAAGAAATGGTCTCCACCAGAAATCCAAGAATGTGATCTATGGCAAGGAAACATATGTGGGGTGAGGTGTATGAGCCTCTGGTCGACGATCAATGGCCACACAACCCCCATTTTTGCTGAAAATAGCCATGAGCGACCATTTTCAATAATACTAGAGGCTAAGACCTACAGATTTTTGACCAAGAAATGGTCTCCACCAGAAATCCAAGAATGTGATCTACGACAAGGAAACATATGTGGGGTGAGGTGTATGAGCCTCTGGTCGACGATCAATGGCCACACAACCCCCATTTTGCCGAAAATAGCCATGAATGACCATTTTCAATAATACCGAAGGCTAACACGTACGAGTTTTTAACCAAGAAATGGTCTCCACCAGAAATCCAAGAATGTGATCTACGACAAGGAAACATATGTGGGGTGAGGTGTATGAGCCTCTGGTCGACGATCAATGGCCACACAACTCCCATTTTGCCGAAAATAGCCATGAACGACCATTTTCAATAATACCGAAGGCTAACACCTACGGATTTTTGACCAAGAAATGGTCTCCACCAGAAATCCAAGAATGTGATCTATGGCAAGGAAACATATGTGGGGTGAGGTGTATGAGCCTCTAGTCGATGATCAATGGCCACACAACCCCCATTTTTGTCGAAAATAGCCATGAACGACCATTTTCAATAATACCGAAGGCTAACACCTACGGATTTTTGACCAAGAAATGGTCTCCACCAGAAATCCAAGAATGTGATCTATGGCAAGGAAACATATGTGGGGTGAGGTTTATGAGCCTCTAGTCGATGATAAATGGCCACACAACCCCCATTTTTTATGAAAATAGCCATGAGCGACCTTGACAATAGCCATGAGCGACCATTTTCAATAATACTAGAGGCTAACACCTACGGATTTTAGACCAAGAAATGGTCTCCACCAGAAATCCAAGAATGTGATCTATGGCAAGGAAACATATGTGGGGTGAGGTTTATGAGCCTCTAGTCGATGATAAATGGCCACACAACCCCCATTTTTGTCGAAAATAGCCATGAATGACCATTTTCAAAAATATCAAAGGCTAACACGTACGGATTTTTGACTAAGAAATGGTCTCCACCAGAAATCCAAGAATGTGATCTATGGCAAGGAAACATATGTGGGGTGAGGTGTACGAGCCTCTGGTCAATGATCAATGGCCACACAACCCCCATTTTGCCGAAAATAGCCATGAACGACCATTTTCAATCACTACACGACGGTTCACTTACAGCGACCCACGGTTGGTTGCTAAAACGGCCTTCAGCGACCTACGGTTGGTCGCTAAAAACTTTTAGCGACCCATAAGGATGGTCGCTGTAAGTGCCGTCGCTAAAGGCTTTAGCGACCGACATCTTTTTAGCGACCGACCGTCCGTTGCTAATATTGTATATTTAGCGACCAACCGTGGGTTGTTGTACTATAGATTTAGCAACCAACCGTAAGTCATCATACTATACATTTAGCAACCAACAGAAAGTCGCCCTTTTTACAGTTGCTATTAATAATAATATACATTTAATTAAGCACCACAAATCACAGATTTTTATACACAAATCATAAAGACATACACAGTTAATCAGTATACCAGTCATAGATCCATCACATAAACACAAAAGCACCACAATTATATATTCACAAAAGCATCACAATTATAATATCATTTACAACTAGATCATTTACAGATCGCTAGCTAGATCATTCACAAAAGCTCCAGAGATGATTAGTCACAAAAGCACCACAGCGACATCACTCCAGCTTGAAGCAGTTCAAAAGCCCACAACTACATCACTAATGTTTCATATCACTCCAGCTATTGTTCAAAAGCCCACAACTACATCACTCTAGCTGCTCCAGAGTTGATCAGTCACAAAAGCACCAAAGCTACACTAATGCTTCAAGCAATTCAAAAGCCTTCAGACAACCACTCTAGCTTCTTGTATCCTCCTGTTTTAAGGTACAAGCTTTCTTTGTCCAGAACACCCTAGAAAAAAGTACATCAAATTAGTATATTGTTGCTACATTTGACAAATAAAAATATAGTTTTGATGCCTTATCTACCTCCACTAGACGGTGTTGCAGCCTTATGCACCAACTTCAGCCTTATGCCTTAGCTACAACATCTTTCATAACCAATGTTGAACCAAAGCTGGCACCAAAAACTAGGGTGCTAAGAGATACACAATGCTTAGTCAGGGTCAAAGAAGGCACTGATTGATAATCATATACTTATGCAGTTTGTTGAAATGGAAGTACAACGCCACTAGACTGAAGGCGAGATGGGGATGCTATTAAATCTGAGTATTATCGGCCATGTATATTGAAAACTATGGGCAGATTGAGTACAATAAAAAGAACCATGACCTATCTCCATTGCTATTTAACACCAAACTCATCATTTTCTCACACTATCTCCCCAGTGTTACAGTTTTATGCTTGCGGACAGCACACCTGATTACAGAATCATATCACCAACCAAGGAACTTAAATAATTCCCAAAATAAATTCTGAATCTAAACATTTTCGCAGGATTATGTTTGTTTTCATTTTTTGTGGTAGCTAAACCAAAATTTTAGGTTTGTCCTCTGCATAAAAATAGTGAACACAACACTTTTCTCTAATATAAACATCATATGTGGTAGTACAATACATGAGAGCAACAACAGGAAAGTGAAAAAAAGGGCTGCCTAACCTTTTCCGGATCAAGAACCAGAAGGCAAAAGGCATCTACTGGACCAGCTAAAGGATCGAGTTGAACGCCCTTAACATGCTCATCATCTAGAACCGGAATGCTTTCTCCTTATGCTGTGAAAGAAGTGACAACCATTGTTTACCATAGATTTGAATAGCAGCAAGATAAGCGATAGGGCTATTCTAAGCAGCATATACAAAAGCTTTGACAGGCTGATAAGGTGACACAAACATATGGTTGAACCTGATGAATGAACAAAACCTAGGTATGAACTAGAAGTAAAGCTACACTAATTTACACTAGTAGAACAACTGGCTGTGTGCTCAAAGCGTTACCAGACCAGTGCACTCTATAAAGCGCGTAGGTGAAATGCAGCAGTAATCAGCTCTCAGGTCTAACCTGGAGCTTGGCAGGGTCTGTAGTAGAAGCATCAATCACATCTATGCTGCCACTGATACGGAATTGCTCCCAGCTATCTGTGAAGTACCAACAAACAGAGCAAGACTGTTTTTATCACAACACAATATCAACAACAAGAACAACAATGCCTTCTATCCCAAGCAAGTTGGGATACACTAGAGCTAAAAACCCAATAGAACCCACAGAAATGCTCTTCGAGCCTGGCAAAAGCTTGAATAAAATGCTTAATCACAAATTTTAACCATACAATTTTCTGGCATTAACATGCATATACATATAAGAATACCCTCAAATCTAAGAATAGAAATCACACGAACAATCCTAGCAATATAGCACATTGGTTCATCTAGAGGCGATCGTATATATTAAAAATCAATAATTGCATTACAAGAAGTTGACCCATAGTTTCATATATAATATATGTTCGAGATACTTTTGTTAGGATAAAATATATTTACATATGACTCATGGTCATCGATGATCTAGAGAAGAGATGTGCAAATATCACCTTTCAAAGAAGGAAAAGGAAAAATATTATAGCACATAAATCAGTACACCATATAATATGTTGAGTTACTAACAACCCGATGGAGAACAATGAAAGCATGAAATGAGTAAGGAGTCTAAAGCATAAACTATGATAGACAGCAAACCATACGGGTATTGAAAATACTTATTACTTTGAAGATGCAATGATATATATACACAATACAAATGAAAAGAAATGTAAAAAGAACATTTTCATGTCCAAATAACCTTTATAATGTCAGGTCAAAGTGCCCTATGACATCTCCACATTTTAAGCAAAGAAACACTCCAATATTGGCAGAGCTTAAATCCACAAAAAACAAATATCTTTTAATTGTGTATAATGATATGGGGAAAAAATCAAAATAAAGTACTATACATATTTAGCATTTGTTTTTTTGTAATCAATGGTATGGGTACAGCAGCAAAGATGTGTGCGCACATGCATGCTCCAATGCATTCTGTATTCATATAAAATAAACCGATGATCTAGCTTATCAACTAAGGAATGAACATTCTCTAGAGAAGCCACACAAGTAGCTATATTCTGAAATGGTAAACATAATAATAAAAGTTAAATGAGAAGGAAATGACTTCACTTACACCCATTTGGGAACAGGTGCACCATAGGCAGCACATATCCTATTGTTACTTTTTACCATGAGATCCTTGAACTTTCTTGCTTTGCATATCAAACGATTAGCAAGAATTTAGGAAAAAAAATTGATGTGATAGGAAATAAAAGAAACCAAAGATTCAATTGCTACTATCTGTGAAGCTGAATAATGTAACAATCATAAATCGAGCTGGATAAGACAAAGGAAGCAAAAACAAAGTTGAGAAAATAATGTTAACAGTTAAGATAGGCAAATAGTTATAAATCTGATAGTAAATAGAGGAAATGAAAATAGACATTCAACTGCCATTCAAACAACTGCCATTCAATCAGTACCAACATTCCCTAGGGTTCAAAACACACACTTGGGATTCAAATAATTTCAGATTTGGTTGGAAGGTCAGAAGAAATAATAGCAGGGAAATCTGCATGATAGTATTATAAATGAACTAACATTATGTAGTCTAATCAAGGCCAAAACAAGACATGTTTCTTCCTTGCTATTTCTAACCACAGATAGAAATACAAGTTAAGATGAGTCACAAAAAAGTTATTTAAAAACCCTATCACTATTTAGGCAATTCCTGTTTTCCACATTCAAGAATTCTCTATTCAGTCAAGTCCTGTTTTTTCAGAAGATAGTTATCATAGACAAAAGAACTGCCTTATTATTTTTCTACACAAACTGTGTTGCAAGGTCCACAATTCTTATCAATTAATACAGGAGCTGCTATGGGTTTGCTAAAAGAGCTCTTATTGGGGACGAACCAGCTCAGAAGGAAAAAAGCAAGCTCTTTAAAGAACTTAATTACCAAACCTGAAGTGGACAAGGGTAAGTTCGGACAAGCTAATTCACCTTCCAAGGGACGAGGAGTACAAAGCCATGGTCTGGATTCCCTCCCTTGTTGTAGTCAATTTTATCACAAGGGTCAGCACCATCTTGATCATAATCTGGCATGGCAATTGCATACAACACAACCGTGCAAACAACACAAAGCCCAATCTTAGTCATGCTGGTAAAAATAACATATACATGACCAATTTATAACAACCTTACGCTCCCATCCTGGGAATGAAGCACTTGTTTCTTGAGGAACTCAATAAAGGGGAGACCCAGGTGACAATGGTTCAAGTGACCCGGTGCTGTACAGCTGATGAGCTGAAGAACCCAGGGATTCTCCAGCAGCCGTGAAAGCGAGCCTTGAGCAGTTGAGCTGACATGGAAGTGAACCATACGCTTGAGCCTTGAGGCGGGGAGAGCGTGGCGGTGGGGAGGAGCCGGTGGAGAGGGCTGCGGTGCGCCGGGGCAGGAGCGTTGAAGCGTTGGAGGCTTGGAGCATGCGAGCAGCCGAGCAGGAGCAGAGCAGCTGTCGTCGTCGACTCGTCGTCGGGGGGTCGGGCCTCGGCCGCTCGGGGTCGGGGGCGACTGGGGCAGAACCGTAGAAGCTCCAGTCTCCAGCAGCCGAGCAGGGGAGTTCGCGCCGCCTCACCGGCGCGAGTGCGCCGCGTCGCCGCTGCCACCGTGCCGTGAGCCCGCGCCGCCGTCTTTTGCTGCCTGGCTGAGTGGCTGGAATGCTGGTTGCTGCCGCTGGAAGCTGGATAGGGTTTGTTCGGTGCCTCGGTGGTTTGGTGATGCCTCATGGGCCGCAGAGCGAATATGGACTATGGGGCTATGGGCTGAAATTGTGAATGGCTAAATCAGTTAATTAGATTCAGATGTTCGGTCCGATCGGGTAACCGAGTTAAGAAACCGAAGAACCGGACTAAATATCGATTTATACCAACTAGGAACCGAATATATAACCGAGAACCGATATTTCGGTCTGATCGGTTTCGGTTTCGGTTTAATCGGGTTCGGTTTTCGGTCTCGGTTTTTTTTGCCCAGGCCTACTTGAGCTGACATGGAAGTGAACCATACGCTTGAGCGTTGAGGCGGGGAGAGCATGGCGGTGGGGAGGAGCCGGTGGAGAGGGCTGCGGTGCGCCGGGGACCACTGCGCTGAGGCGGGGCGCGTGGGGGCTGGGGCCGCGGGGGGGATGATAGGGAGGCGGAGGAGAGCGGCTGCTGACGGCACGGAGACTGGGGCAAGAGGAGCGGACGAAGGAGGAGAGAGGCTGGCGGCTAGGTTGAGTGTGACGGCGCAAGGCGGCTAGGGTTGAGGGGTGTTGATGTTTTAATAAGTGGAACACACTGACGTACCCCTATAGCGACCCACCATCAGTCACACACTTAACTCTATAGCGACCGACCATAAGTCGTTAAATTTCTAGACTTTTAGCGACCCACAGACCGTCGCTATAAACGCATTTAGCGACCAACCGTCGGTCCATAACTTTTGGCGACCAACCGTCGGTCCTAAATAAGGGTCGCTAAAGATCAACCGTCGTGTAGTGAATAATACCGAAGGCTAACACGTACGAGTTTTTAACCAAGAAATGGTCTCCACCAGAAATCCAAGAATGTGATCTATGGCAAGGAAACATATGTGGGGTGAGGTTTATGAGCCTCTAGTCGATGATAAATGGCCACACAACCCCCATTTTTTATGAAAATAGCCATGAGCGACCATTTTCAATAATACTAGAGGCTAAGACCTACGGATTTTTGACCAATAAATGGTCTCCACCAGAAATCCAAGAATGTGATCTATGGCAAGGAAACATATGTGGGGTGAGGTGTATGAGCCTCTGGTCGACGATCAATGGCCACACAACCCTAATTTTTGTCGAAAATAGCCATGAACGACCATTTTCAATGACACTGAAGGCTAACACCTACGGATTTTTGACCAAGAAATGGTCTCCACCATAAATCCAAGAATGTGATCTATGGCAAGGAAACATATGTGTAGTGAGGTGTATGAGCCTCTGGTCGAAGATCAATGGCCACACAACCCCCATTTTTGTCGAAAATAGCCATGAATGACCATTTTCAAAAATACCAAAGGCTAACACGTACGGATTTTTGACCAAGAAATGGTCTCCACCAGAAATCCAGGAATGTGATCTATGGCAAGGAAACATATGTGGGGTGAGGTGTACGAGCCTCTGGTCGATGATCAATGGCCACACAACCCCCATTTTGCCGAAAATAGCCATGAACGACCATTTTCAATAATACCGAAGGCTAACACGTACGAGTTTTTAACCAAGAAATGGTCTCCACCAGAAATCCAAGAATGTGATCTATGGCAAGGAAACATATGTGGGGTGAGGTTTATGAGCCTCTAGTCGATGATAAATGGCCACACAACCCCCATTTTTGTCGAAAATAGCCATGAGCGACCTTGAAAATAGCCATGAGCGACCATTTTCAATAATACTAGAGGCTAACACCTACGGATTTTAGACCAAGAAATGGTCTCCACCAGAAATCCAAGAATGTGATCTATGGCAAGGAAACATATGTGGGGTGAGGTGTATGAGCGTCAGGTCGATGATCAATGGCCACACAACCCCCATTTTTGTCGAAAATAGCCATGAACGACCATTTTCAATAATACCGAAGGCTAACACCTACGGATTTTTGACCAAGAAATGGTCTCCACCAGAAATCCAAGAATGTGATCTATGGCAAGGAAACATATGTGGGGTGAGGTTTATGAGCCTCTAGTCGATGATAAATGGCCACACAACCCCCATTTTTTATGAAAATAGCCATGAGCGACCTTGACAATAGCCATGAGCGACCATTTTCAATAATACTAGAGGCTAACACCTACGGATTTTAGACCAAGAAATGTTCTCCACCAGAAATCCAAGAATGTGATCTATGGCAAGGAAACATATGTGGGGTGAGGTTTATGAGCCTCTAGTCGATGATAAATGGCCACACAACCCCCATTTTTGTCGAAAATAGCCATGAATGACCATTTTCAAAAATACCAAAGGCTAACACGTACGGATTTTTGACCAAGAAATGGTCTCCACCAGAAATCCAAGAATGTGATCTATGGCAAGGAAACATATGTGGGGTGAGGTGTACGAGCCTCTGGTCAATGATCAATGGCCACACAACCCCCATTTTGCCGAAAATAGCCATGAACGACCATTTTCAATAATACCGAAGGCTAACACGTACGAGTTTTTAACCAAGAAATGGTCTCCACCAGAAATCCAAGAATGTGATCTATGGCAAGGAAACATATGTGGGGTGAGGTTTATGAGCCTCTAGTCGATGATAAATGGCCACACAACCCCCATTTTTTATGAAAATAGCCATGAGCGACCATTTTCAATAATACTAGAGGCTAAGACCTACAGATTTTTGACCAAGAAATGGTCTCCACCAGAAATCCAAGAATGTGATCTATGGCAAGGAAACATATGTGGGGTGAGGTGTATGAGCCTCTGGTCGACGATCAATGGCCACACAACCCTAATTTTTGTCGAAAATAGCCATGAACGACCATTTTCAATGACACTGAAGGCTAACACCTACGGATTTTTGACCAAGAAATGGTCTCCACCATAAATCCAAGAATGTGATCTATGGCAAGGAAACATATGTGTAGTGAGGTGTATGAGCCTCTGGTCGAAGATCAATGGCCACACAACCCCCATTTTTGTCGAAAATAGCCATGAATGACCATTTTCAAAAATACCAAAGGCTAACACGTACGGATTTTTGACCAAGAAATGGTCTCCACCAGAAATCTAGGAATGTGATCTATGGCAAGGAAACATATGTGGGGCGAGGTGTACGAGCCTCTGGTCGATGATCAATGGCCACACAACCCCCATTTTGCCGAAAATAGCCATGAACGACCATTTTCAATAATACCGAAGGCTAACACGTACGAGTTTTTAACCAAGAAATGGTCTCCACCAGAAATCCAAGAATGTGATCTATGGCAAGGAAACATATGTGGGGTGAGGTTTATGAGCCTCTAGTCGATGATAAATGGCCACACAACCCCCATTTTTGTCGAAAATAGCCATGAGCGACCTTGAAAATAGCCATGAGCGACCATTTTCAATAATACTAGAGGCTAACACCTACGGATTTTAGACCAAGAAATGGTCTCCACCAGAAATTCAAGAATGTGATCTATGGCAAGGAAACATATGTGGGGTGAGGTGTATGAGCGTCAGGTCGATGATCAATGGCCACACAACCCCCATTTTTGTCGAAAATAGCCATGAACGACCATTTTCAATAATACCGAAGGCTAACACCTACGGATTTTTGACCAATAAATGGTCTCCACCAGAAATCCAAGAATGTGATCTATGGCAAGGAAACATATGTGGGGTGAGGTGTATGAGCCTCTGGTCGACGATCAATGGCCACACAACCCTAATTTTTGTCGAAAATAGCCATGAACGACCATTTTCAATGACACTGAAGGCTAACACCTACGGATTTTTCACCAAGAAATGGTCTCCACCATAAATCCAAGAATGTGATTTATGGCAAGGAAACATATGTGTAGTGAGTTGTATGAGCCTCTGGTCGAAGATCAATGGCCACACAACCCCCATTTTTGTCGAAAATAGCCATGAATGACCATTTTCAAAAATACCAAAGGCTAACACCTACGGATTTTTGCCCAAGAAATGGTCTCCACCAGAAATCCAAGAATGTGATCTATGGCAAGGAAACATATGTGGGGTGAGGTGTATGAGCCTCTGGTCGACGATCAATGGCCACACAACCCTATTTTTTGTCGAAAATAGCCATGAACGACCATTTTCAATGACATTGAAGGCTAACACCTACGGATTTTTGACCAAGAAATGGTCTCCACCAGAAATCCAAGAATGTGATCTATGGCAAGGAAACATGTGTGGGGTGAGGTGTATGAGCCTCTGGTCGACGATCAATGGCCACACAACCCCCATTTTGCCGAAAATAGCCATGAATGACCATTTTCAATAATACCAAAGGCTAACACGTACGAGTTTTTAACCAAGAAATGGTCTCCACCAGAAATCCAAGAATGTGATCTATGGCAAGGAAACATATGTGGGGTGGGGTGTATGAGCCTCTGCTCGATGATCAATGGCCACACAACCCCCATTTTTGTCGAAAATAGCCATGAACGACCATTTTCAATAATATCGAAGGCTAACACCTACGGATTTTTGACCAAGAAATGGTCTCCACCAGAAATCCAAGAATGTGATCTATGAGAAGGAAACATATGTGGGGTGAGGTGTATGAGCCTCTGGTCGATGATCAATGGCCACACAACCCCCATTTTGCCGAAAATAGCCATGAATGACCATTTTCAATAATACCGAAGGCTAACACGTACGAGTTTTTAACCAAGAAATGGTTTCCACCAGAAATCCAAGAATGTAATCTATGCCAAGGAAACATATGTGGGGTGAGGTTTATGAGCCTCTAGTCGATGATAAATGGCCACACAACCCCCATTTTTTATGAAAATAGCCATGAGCGACCTTGAAAATAGCCATGAGCGACCATTTTCAATAATACTAGAGGCTAACACCTACAGATTTTAGACCAAGAAATGGTCTCCACCAGAAATCCAAGAATGTGATCTATGGCAAGGAAACATATGTGGGGTGAGGTGTATGAGCGTCTGGTCGATGATCAATGGCCACACAACCCCCATTTTTGTCGAAAATAGCCATGAACGACCATTTTCAATAATACCGAAGGCTAACACCTACGGATTTTTGACCAAGAAATGGTCTCCACCAGAAATCCAAGAATGTGATCTATGGCAAGGAAACATATGTGGGGTGAGGTGTATGAGCCTCTAGTCGATGATCAATGGCCACACAACCCCCATTTTTGTCGAAAATAGCCATGAACGACCATTTTCAATAATACCGAAGGCTAACACCTACTGATTTTTGACCAAGAAATGGTCTCCACCAAAAATCCAAGAATGTGATCTATGGCAAGGAAACATATGTGGGGTGAGGTGTACGAGCCTCTGGTCGATGATCAATGGCCACACAACCCCCATTTTGCCGAAAATAGCCATGAATGACCATTTTCAATAATACCGAAGGCTAACACGTACGAGTTTTTAACCAAGAAATGGTTTCCACCAGAAATCCAAGAATGTAATCTATGGCAAGGAAACATATGTGGGGTGAGGTTTATGAGCCTCTAGTCGATGATAAATGGCCACACAACCCCCATTTTTTATGAAAATAGCCATGAGCGACCTTGAAAATAGCCATGAGCGACCATTTTCAATAATACTAGAGGCTAACACCTATGGATTTTAGACCAAGAAATGGTCACCACCAGAAATCCAAGAATGTGATCTATGGCAAGGAAACATATGTGGGGTGAGGTGTATGAGCGTCTGGTCGATGATCAATGGCCACACAACCCCCATTTTTGTCGAAAATAGCCATGAACGACCATTTTCAATAATACCGAAGGCTAACACCTACGGATTTTTGACCAAGAAATGGTCTCCACCAGAAATCCAAGAATGTGATCTATGGCAAGGAAACATATGTGTGGTGAGGTGTATGAGCCTCTGGTCGACGATCAATGGCCACACAACACTAATTTTTGTCGAAAATAGCCATGAACGACCATTTTCAATGACACTGAAGGCTAACACCTACGGATTTTTGACCAAGAAATGGTCTCCACCATAAATCCAAGAATGTGATCTATGGCAAGGAAACATATGTGTAGTGAGGTGTATGAGCCTCTGGTCGAAGATCAATGACCACACAACCCCCATTTTGGTCGAAAATAGCCTTGAATGACCATTTTCAAAAATACCAAAGGCTAACACGTACGAGTTTTTAACCAAGAAATGGTCTCCACCAGAAATCCAAGAATGTGATCTATGGCAAGGAAACATATGTGGGGTGAGGTGTATGAGCGTCTGGTCGATGATCAATGGCCACACAACCCCCATTTTTGTCGAAAATAGCCATGAACGACCATTTTCAATAATACCGAAGGCTAACACCTACGGATTTTTGACCAAGAAATGGTCTCCACCAGAAATCCAAGAATGTGATCTATGGCAAGGAAACATATGTGGGGTGAGGTGTATGAGCCTCTGGTCGATGATCAATGGCCACACAACCCCCATTTTTGTCGAAAATAGCCATGAATGACCATTTACAATAATACCGAAGGCTAACACCTACGGATTTTTGACCAAGAAATGGTCTCCACCAGAAATCCAAGAATGTGATCTATGGCAAGGAAACATATGTGGGGTGAGGTGTATGAGCGTCTGGTCGATGATCAATGGCCACACAACCCCCATTTTGCCGAAAATAGCCATGAATGACCATTTTCAATAATACCAAAGGCTAACACGTACGAGTTTTTAACCAAGAAATGGTCTCCACCAGAAATCCAAGAATGTGATCTATGGCAAGGAAACATATGTGGGGTGAGGTGTATGAGCCTCTAGTCGATGATAAATGGCCACACAACCCCCATTTTTTATGAAAATAGCCATGAGCGACCTTGAAAATAGCCATGAGCGACCATTTTCAATAATACTAGAGGCTAACACCTACGGATTTTAGACCAAGAAATGGTCTCCACCAGAAATCCAAGAATGTGACCTATGGCAAGGAAACATATGTGGGGTGAGGTGTATGAGCGTCTGGTCGATGATCAATGGCCACACAACCCCCATTTTTGTCGAAAATATCCATGAACGACCATTTTCAATAATACCGAAGGCTAACACCTACGGATTTTTGACCAAGAAATGGTCTCCACCAGAAATCCAAGAATGTGATCTATGGCAAGGAAACATTTGTGGGGTGAGGTGTATGAGCCTCTAGTCGATGATCAATGGCCACACAACCCCCATTTTTGTCGAAAATAGCCATGAATGACCATTTTCAAAAATACCAAAGGCTAACACGTCCGGATTTTTAACCAAGAAATGGTCTCCACCAGAAATGCAAGAATGTGATCTATGGCAAGGAAACATATGTGGGGTGAGGTGTACGAGCCTCTGGTCGATGATCAATGGCCACACAACCCCCATTTTGCCGAAAATAGCCATGAATGACCATTTTCAATAATACCGAAGGCTAACACGTACGAGTTTTTAACCAAGAAATGGTCTCCACCAGAAATCCAAGAATGTGATCTATGGCAAGGAAACATACGTGGGGTGAGGTGTATGAGCGTCTGGTCGATGATCAATGGCCACACAACCCCCATTTTTGTCGAAAATAGCCATGAACGACCATTTTCAATAATACTGAAGGCTAACACCTACGGATTTTTGACCAAGAAATGGTCTCCACCAGAAATCCAAGAATGTGATCTATGGCAAGGAAACATATGTGGGGTGAGGTGTATGAGCCTCTGGTCGACGATCAATGGCCACACAACCCTAATTTTTGTCGAAAATAGCCATGAACGACCATTTTCAATGACACTGAAGGCTAACACCTACGGATTTTTGACCAAGAAATGGTCTCCACCATAAATCCAAGAATGTGATCTATGGCAAGGAAACATATGTGTAGTGAGGTGTATGAGCCTCTGGTCGAAGATCAATGGCCACACAACCCCCATTTTTGTCGAAAATAGCCATGAGCGACCATTTTCAATAATACTAGAGGCTAAGACCTACGGATTTTTGACCAAGAAATGGTCTCCACCAGAAATCCAAGAATGTGATCTATGGCAAGGAAACATATGTGGGGTGAGGTGTATGAGCCTCTGGTCGATGATCAATGGCCACACAACCCCCATTTTTGTCGAAAATAGCCATGAATGACCATTTACAATAATACCGAAGGCTAACACCTACGGATTTTTGACCAAGAAATGGTCTCCACCAAGAATCCAAGAATGTGATCTATGGCAAGGAAACATATGTGGGGTGAGGTGTATGAGCGTCTGGTCGATGATCAATGGCCACACAACCCCCATTTTGCCGAAAATAGCCATGAATGACCATTTTCAATAATACCAAAGGCTAACACGTACGAGTTTTTAACCAAGAAATGGTCTCCACCAGAAATCTAAGAATGTGATCTATGGCAAGGAAACATATGTGGGGTGAGGTGTACGAGCCTCTGGTCGACGATCAATGGCCACAGAACCCCCATTTTTTATGAAAATAGCCATGAGCGACCTTGAAAATAGCCATGAGCGACCATTTTCAATAATACTAGAGGCTAACACCTACGGATTTTAGACCAAGAATGGTCTCCACCAGAAATCCAAGAATGTGATCTATGGCAAGGAAACATATGTGGGGTGAGGTGTATGAGCCTCTGGTCGATGATCAATGGCCACACAACCCCCATTTTTGTCGAAAATAGCCATGAACGACCATTTTCAATAATACCGAAGGCTAACACCTACGGATTTTTGACCAAGAAATGGTCTCCACCAGAAATCCAAGAGTGTGATCTATGGCAAGGAAACATATGTGGGGTGAGGTGTATGAGCGTCTGGTCGATGATCAATGGCCACACAACCCGCATTTTTGTCGAAAATAGCCATGAACGACCTTGAAAATAGCCATGAGCGACCATTTTCAATAATACTAGAGGCTAACACCTACGGATTTTAGACCAAGAAATGGTCTCCACCAGAAATCCAAGAATGTGATCTATGGCAAGGAAACATATGTGGGGTGAGGTGTATGAGCCTCTGGTCGATGATAAATGGCCACACAACCCCCATTTTGCCGAAAATAGCCATGAACGACCATTTTCAATAATACCGAAGGCTAACACGTTCAAGTTTTTAACCAAGAAATGGTCTCCACCAGAAATCCAAGAATGTGATCTATGGCAAGGAAACATATGTGGGGTGAGGTGTATGAGCCTCTGGTCGATGATCAATGGCCACACAACCCCCATTTTTGTCGAAAATAGCCATGAACGACCATTTTCAATAATATCGAAGGCTAACACCTACGGATTTTTGACCAAGAAATGGTCTCCACCAGAAATCCAAGAATGTGATCTACGACAAGGAAACATATGTGGGGTGAGGTGTATGAGCCTCTGGTCGACGATCAATGGCCACACAACCCCCATTTTGCCGAAAATAGCCATGAATGACCATTTTCAATAATACCGAAGGCTAACACGTACGAGTTTTTAACCAAGAAATGGTTTCCACCAGAAATCCAAGAATGTAATCTATGGCAAGGAAACATATGTGGGGTGAGGTTTATGAGCCTCTAGTCGATGATAAATGGCCACACAACCCCCATTTTTTATGAAAATAGCCATGAGCGACCTTGAAAATAGCCATGAGCGACCATTTTCAATAATACTAGAGGCTAACACCTACGGATTTTAGACCAAGAAATGGTCTCCACCAGAAATCCAAGAATGTGATCTATGGCAAGGAAACATATGTGGGGTGAGCTGTATGAGCGTCTGGTCGATGATCAATGGCCACACAACCCCCATTTTTGTCGAAAATAGCCATGAACGACCATTTTCAATAATACCGAAGGCTAACACCTACGGATTTTTGACCAAGAAATGGTCTCCACCAGAAATCCAAGAATGTGATCTATGGCAAGGAAACATATGTGGGGTGAGGTGTATGAGCCTCTAGTCGATGATCAATGGCCACACAACCCCCATTTTTGTCGAAAATAGCCATGAATGACCATTTTCAAAAATACGAAAGGCTAACACGTACGGATTTTTAACCAAGAAATGGTCTCCACCAGAAATCCAAGAATGTGATCTATGGCAAGGAAACATATGTGGGGTGAGGTGTACGAGCCTCTGGTCGATGATCAATGGCCACACAACCCCCATTTTGCCGAAAATAGCCATGAGCGACCATTTTCAATAATATTAGAGGCTAAGACCTACGGATTTTTGACCAAGAAATGGTCTCCACTAGAAATTTAAGAATGTGATCTATGGCAAGGAAACATATGTGGGGTGAGGTGTATGAGCCTCTGGTCGATGATCAATGGCCACAACCCCCATTTTTGTCGAAAATAGCCATGAACGACCATTTTCAATGACACTGAAGGCTAACACCTACGGATTTTTGACCAAGAAATGGTCTCCACCATAAATCCAAGAATGTGATCTATGGCAAGGAAACATATGTGTAGTGAGGTGTATGAGCCTCTGGTCGAAGATCAATGGCCACACAACCCCCATTTTTGTCGAAAATAGCCATGAATGACCATTTTCAAAAATACCAAAGGCTAACACATTCGGATTTTTGCCCAAGAAATGGTCTCCACCAGAAATCCAAGAATGTGATCTATGGCAAGGAAACATATGTGGGGTGAGGTGTATGAGCCTCTGGTCGACGATCAATGGCCACACAACCCCCATTTTTGTCGAAAATAGCCATGAACGACCATTTTCAATATTACCGAAGGCTAACACCTACGGATTTTTGACCAAGAAATGGTCTCCACCAGAAATCCAAGAATGTGATCTATGGCAAGGAAACATATGTGGGGTGAGGTGTATGAGCCTGTAGTCAATGATCAATGGCCACACAACCCCCATTTTTGTCGAAAATAGCCATGAACGACCATTTTCAATAATATCGAAGGCTAACACCTACGAATTTTTGACCAAGAAATGGTCTCCACCAGAAATCCAAGAATGTGATCTACGACAAGGAAACATATGTGGGGTGAGGTGTATGAGCCTCTGGTCGACGATCAATGGCCACACAACCCCCATTTTGCCGAAAATAGCCATGAATGACCATTTTCAATAATACCGAAGGCTAACACGTACGAGTTTTTAACCAAGAAATGGTTTCCACCAGAAATCCAAGAATGTAATCTATGGCAAGGAAACATATGTGGGGTGAGGTTTATGAGCCTCTAGTCGATGATAAATGGCCACACAACACCCATTTTTTATGAAAATAGCCATGAGCGACCTTGAAAATAGCCATGAGCGACCATTTTCAATAATACTAGAGGCTAACACCTACGGATTTTAGACCAAGAAATGGTCTCCACCAGAAATCCAAGAATGTGATCTATGGCAAGGACACATATGTGGGGTGAGGTGTATGAGCGTCTGGTCGATGATCAATGGCCACACAACCCCCATTTTTGTCGAAAATAGCCATGAACGACCATTTTCAATAATACCGAAGGCTAACACCTACGGATTTTTGACCAAGAAATGGTCTCCACCAGAAATCCAAGAATGTGATCTATGGCAAGGAAACATATGTGGGGTGAGGTGTATGAGCCTCTAGTCGATGATCAATGGCCACACAACCCCCATTTTTGTCGAAAATAGCCATGAATGACCATTTTCAAAAATACCAAAGGCTAACACGTACGGATTTTTAACCAAGAAATGGTCTCCACCAGAAATCCAAGAATGTGATCTATGGCAAGGAAACATATGTGGGGTGAGGTGTACGAGCCTCTGGTCGATGATCAATGGCCACACAACCCCCATTTTGCCGAAAATAGCCATGAGCGACCATATTCAATAATATTAGAGGCTAAGACCTACGGATTTTTGACCAAGAAATGGTCTCCACCAAAAATCCAAGAATGTTATCTATGGCAAGGAAACATATGTGGGGTGAGGTGTATGAGCCTCTGGTCGATGATCAATGGCCACACAACCCCCATTTTTGTCGAAAATAGCCATGAACGACCATTTTCAATGACACTGAAGGCTAACACCTACGGATTTTTGACCAAGAAATGGTCTCCACCATAAATCCAAGAATGTGATCTATGGCAAGGAAACATATGTGTAGTGAGGTTTATGAGCCTCTGGTCGAAGATCAATGGCCAGACAACCCTCATTTTTGTCGAAAATAGCCATGAATGACCATTTTCAAAAATACCAAAGGCTAACACATTCGGATTTTTGCCCAAGAAATGGTCTCCACCAGAAATCCAAGAATGTGATCTATGGCAAGGAAACATATGTGGGGTGAGGTGTATGAGCCTCTGGTCGACGATCAATGGCCACAGAACCCCCATTTTTGTCGAAAATAGCCATGAACGACCATTTTCAATAATACCGAAGGCTAACACCTACGGATTTTTGACCAAGAAATGGTCTCCACCAGAAATCCAAGAATGTGATCTATGGCAAGGAAACATATGTGGGGTGAGGTGTATGAGCCTCTAGTCGATGATCAATGGCCACACAACCCCCATTTTTGTCGAAAATAGCCATGAATGACCATTTTCAAAAATACCAAAGGCTAACACGTACGGATTTTTAACCAAGAAATGGTCTCCACCAGAAATCCAAGAATGTGATCTATGGCAAGGAAACATATGTGGGGTGAGGTGTACGAGCCTCTGGTCGATGATCAATGGCCACACAACCCCCATTTTGCCGAAAATAGCCATGAATGACCATTTTCAATAATACCGAAGGCTAACACGTACGAGTTTTTAACCAAGAAATGGTTTCCACCAGAAATCCAAGAATGTAATCTATGGTGTGATCTATGGCAAGGAAACATATGTGGGGTGAGGTGTATGAGCCTCTGGTCGACGATCAATGGCCACACAACCCTAATTTTTGTCGAAAATAGCCATGAACGACCATTTTCAATAATACCGAAGGCTAACACGTATGGATTTTCGACCAAGAAATGGTCTCCACCAGAAATCCGATAATGTGATCTATGGCAAGGAAACATATGTGAGGTGAGGTGTACGAGCCTCTGGTCGATGATCAATGGCCACACAACCCCCATTTTTGTCAAAAATAGCCATGAACGACCATTTTCAATAATACCGAAGGCTAACACCTACGGATTTTTGACCAAGAAATGGTCTGCACCATAAATCCAAGAATGTGATCTATGGCAAGTAAACATATGTGCAGTGAGGTGTATGAGCCTCTGGTCGAATATCAATGGCCACACAACCCCCATTTTTGTCGAAAATAGCAATGAACGACCATTTTCAATAGTACCGAAGGCTAACACATTCCGATTTTTGACCAAGAAATCGTCTCCACCAGAAATCAAAGAATGTGATCTATGGCAAGAAAACATATGTGGGGTGAGGTTTACGAGCCTCTGGTCGATGATCAATGGCCACACAACCCCCATTTTTGTCGAAAATATCCATGAATGACCATTTTCAATAATACCGAAGGCTAACAACTACGGATTTTTGACCAAGAAATGGTCTCCACCAGAAATCCAAGAATGTGATCTATGGCAAGGAAACATATGTGGGGTGAGGTGTACGAGCCTCTGGTCGATGATCAATGGCCACACAACCCCCATTTTGCCGAAAATAGCCATGAACGACCATTTTCAATAATACCGAAGGCTAACACGTACGAGTTTTTAACCAAGAAATGGTCTCCACCAGAAATCCAAGAATGTGATCTATGGCAAGGAAACAGTGATCTATGGCAAGGAAACATATGTGGGGTGAGGTGTATGAGCGTCTGGTCGATAATCAATGGCCACACAACCCCCATTTTTGTCGAAAATAGCCATGAATGACCATTTTCAATAATACCGAAGGCTAACACCTACGGATTTTTGACCAAGAAATGGTCTCCACCAAAAATCCAAGAATGTGATCTATGGCAAGGAAACATATGTGGGGTGAGGTGTACGAGCCTCTGGTCGATGATCAATGGCCACACAACCCCCATTTTGCCGAAAATAGCCATGAACGACCATTTTCAATAATACCGAAGGCTAACACCTACTAATTTTTGACCAAGAAATGGTCTCCACCATAAATCCAAGAATGTGATCTATGGCAAGGAAACATATGTGTAGTGAGGTGTATGAGCCTCTGGTCGAAGATCAATGGTCTCCACCAGAAATCCAAGAATGTGATCTATGGCAAGGAAACATATGTGGGGTGAGGTGTACGAGCCTCTGGTCGATGATCAATGGCCACACAACCCCCATTTTTTATGAAAATAGCCATGAGCGACCATTTTCAATAATACTAGAGGCTAACTCCTACGGATTTTAGACCAAGAAATGGTCTCCACCAGAAATCCAAGAATGTGATCTATGGCAAGGAAACATATGTGGGGTGAGGTTTATGAGCCTCTAGTCGATGATAAATGGCCACACAACCCCCATTTTTTATGAAAATAGCCATGAGCGACCTTGAAAATAGCCATGAGCGACCATTTTCAATAATACTAGAGGCTAACACCTACGGATTTTAGACCAAGAAATGGTCTCCACCAGAAATCCAAGAATGTGATCTATGGCTAGGAAACATATGTGGGGTGAGGTGTACGAGCCTCTGGTCGATGATCAATGGCCACACAACCCCCATTTTGCCGAAAATAGCCATGAACGACCATTTTCAATAATACCAAAGGCTAACACGTACGAGTTTTTAACCAAGAAATGGTTTCCACCAGAAATCCAAGAATGTGATCTATGGCAAGGAAACATATGTGGTGAGGTGTATGAGCCTCTAGTCGATGATCAATGGCCACACAACCCCCATTTTTGTCGAAAATAGCCATGAATTACCATTTTCAAAAATACCAAAGGCTAACACATTCGGATTTTTGCCCAAGAAATGGTCTCCACCAGAAATCCAAGAATGTGATCTATGGCAAGGAAACATATGTGTAGTGAGGTGTATGAGCCTCTGGTCGAAGATCAATGGTCTCCACCAGAAATCCAAGAATGTGATCTATGGCAAGGAAACATATGTGGGGTGAGGTGTATGAGCCTCTGGTCGATGATCAATGGCCACACAACCCCCATTTTGCCGAAAATAGCCATGAACGACCATTTTCAATAATACCGAAGGCTAACACGTACGAGTTTTTAACCAAGAAATGGTTTCCACCAGAAATCCAAGAATGTAATCTATGGCAAGGAAACATATGTGGGGTGAGGTGTACGAGCCTCTGGTCGATGATAAATGGCCACACAACCCCCATTTTTGATGAAAATAGCCATGAACGACCATTTTCAATAATATCGAAAGCTAACACCTACGGATTTTTGACCAACAAATGGTCTCCACCAGAAATCCAAGAATGTGATCTATGGCAAGGAAACATATGTGGGGTGAGGTGTATGAGCCTCTGGTCGACGATCAATGGCCACACAACCCTAATTTTTGTCGAAAATAGCCATGAACGACCATTTTCAATGACACTGAAGGCTAACACCTACGGATTTTTGACCAAGAAATGGTCTCCACCAGAAATCCAAGAATGTGATCTATGGCAAGGAAACATATGTGGGGTGAGGTGTACGAGCCTCTGGTCGAAGATCAATGGTCTCCACCAGAAATCCAAAAATGTGATCTATGGCAAGGAAACATATGTGGGGTGAGGTGTATGAGCCTCTGGTCGATGATCAATGGCCACACAACCCCCATTTTGCCGAAAATAGCCA
This sequence comes from Zea mays, assembly GCF_902167145.1. Classification (NCBI taxonomy): domain Eukaryota; kingdom Viridiplantae; phylum Streptophyta; class Magnoliopsida; order Poales; family Poaceae; genus Zea; species Zea mays. The sequence continues at coordinate 19,223 of NW_023366783.1, read as the reverse complement.
TGAATGACCATTTTCAATAATACCGAAGGCTAACACGTACGAGTTTTTAACCAAGAAATGGTTTCCACCAGAAATCCAAGAATGTAATCTATGGTAAGGAAACATATGTGGGGTGAGGTGTACGAGCCTCTGGTCGATGATCAATGGCCACACAACCCCCATTTTTTATGAAAATAGCCATGAGCGACCATTTTCAATAATACTAGAGGCTAACACCTACGGATTTTAGACCAAGAAATGGTCTCCACCAGAAATCCAAGAATGTGATCTATGGCAAGGAAACATATGTGGGGTGAGGTGTATGAGCCTCTAGTCGATGATCAATGGCCACACAACCCCCATTTTTTATGAAAATAGCCATGAGCGACCATTTTCAATAATACTAGAGGCTAAGACCTACGAATTTTTCTAGTATTATTGAAAATGGTCGCTCATGGTTATTTTCAAGGTCGCTCATGTCTATTTTCATAAAAAATGGGGGTTGTGTGGCCATTTATCATCGACTAGAGGCTCATAAACCTCACCCCACATATGTTTCCTTGCCATAGATCACATTCTTGGATTTCTGGTGGAGACCATTTCTTAGTCAAAAATCCGTACGTGTTAGCCTTTGGTATTTTTGAAAATGGTCGTTCATGGCTTGGTCGATGATCAATGGCCACACAACCCCCATTTTTTATGAAAATAGCCAAGAGCGACCATTTTCAATAATACTAGAGGCTAAGACCTACGGATTTTTGACCAAGAAATGGTCTCCACCAGAAATCCAAGAATGTGATCTATGGCAAGGAAACATATGTGGGGTGAGGTGTATGAGCGTCTGGTCGATGATCAATGGCCACACAACCCCCATTTTTTATGAAAATAGCCATGAACGACCATTTTCAATAATACCGAAGGCTAACACCCACGATTTTTTGACCAAGAAATGGTCTCCACCAGAAAAACAAGAATGTGACCTATGGCAAGGAAACATATGTGGGGTGAGGTGTATGAGCCTCTGGTCGATGATCAATGGCCACACAACCCCCATTTTTGTCAAAAATAGCCATGAACGACCATCTTCAATAATACCGAAGGCTAACACCTACGGATTTTTGACCAAGAAATGGTCTCCACCAGAAATCCAAGAATGTGATCTATGGCAAGGAAACATATGTGGGGTGAGGTGTATGAGCCTCTGGTCAATGATCAATGGCCACACAACCCCCATTTTTGTCGAAAATAGCCATGAACGACCATTTTCAATAATATCGAAGGCTAACACCTACGGATTTTTGACCAAGAAATGGTCTCCACCAGAAATCCAAGAATGTGATCTACGACAAGGAAACATATGTGGGGTGAGGTGTATGAGCCTCTGGTCGACGATCAATGGCCACACAACCCCCATTTTGCCGAAAATAGCCATGAATGACCATTTTCAATGATACTGACGGCTAACACCTACGGATTTTTGACCAAGAAATGGTCTCCACCATAAATCCAAGATTGTGATCTATGGCAAGAAAACATATGTGTAGTGAGGTGTATGAGCCTCTGGTTGAAGATAAATGGCCACACAACCCCCATTTTTGTCGAAAATAGCCATGAATAACCATTTTCAATAATACCGAAGGCTAACACATTCGGATTTTTGCCCAAGAAATGGTCTCCACCAGAAATCCAAGAATGTGTTCTGCGGCAAGAAAACATATGTGGGTGAGGTGTATGAGCCTCTGGTCGATGATCAATGGCCACAGAACCTCTATTTTGTAGAAAATAGCCATGAACGAAAATTTTCAATAATACCGTAGGCTAACACATACGGATTTTTGACCAAGAAATGGTCTCCACCAGAAATCCAAGAATGTGATCTACGACAAGGAAACATATGTGGGTGAGGTGTATGAGCCTCTGGTCGATGTTCAATGGCCACACAACCCCCATTTTGTCGAAAATAGCCATGAACGACCACGACCATTTTCAATAATACTGAAGGCTAACACGTACGAATTTTTGACCAAGAAATGCTCTCCACTAGAAATCCAAGAATGTGATCTATGGCAAGGAAACATATGTGGGGTGAGGTGTACGAGCCTCTGGTTGATGATAAATGGCCACACAAACCCCATTTTTGATGCAAATAGCCATGTACGACCATTTTCAATAATACCGAAGGCTAACACCTACGGATTTTTGACCAACAAATGGTCTCCACCAGAAATCCAAGAATGTGGTCTATGGCAAGGAAACATATGTGGGGTGAGGTGTATGAGCCTTTGGTCGATGATCAATGGCCACACAACCCCCATTTTTGTCGAAAATAGCTATGAACGACCATTTTCAATAATACCGAAGGCTAACACCTACGGATTTTTGACCAAGAAATGGTCTCCACCAGAAATCTAAGAATGTGATCTATAGCAAGAAAACGTATGTGGGGTGAAGTGTAAGAGCCTCTAGTCAATGATAAATGGCCACACAACCCCCATTTTTGTCGAAAATAGTGATCAACGACCATATTCAATAATACCGAAGGCTAACACGTACGAGTTTTTAACCAAGAAATGGCATGAATGACCATTTTCAATAATACCGAAGGCTAACACCTACGGATTTTTGACCAAGAAATGGTCTCCACCAGAAATCCAAGAATGTGATCTATGGCAAGGAAACATATGTGGGGTGAGGTGTACGAGCCTCTGGTCGATGATCAATGGCCACACAACCCCCATTTTGCCGAAAATAGCCATGAACGACCATTTTTAATAATACCGAAGGCTAACACGTACGAGTTTTTGACCAAGAAATGGTCTCCACCAGAAATCCAAGAATGTGATCTATGGCAAGGAAACATATGTGGGGTGAGGTTTATGAGCCTCTAGTCGATGATAAATGGCCACACAACCCCCATTTTTTATGAAAATAGCCATGAGCGACCTTGAAAATAGCCATGAGCGACCATTTTCAATAATACCGAAGGCTAACACGTACGGATTTTTGACCAAGAAATGGTTTCCACCAGAAATCCAAGAATGTAATCTATGGCAAGGAAACATATGTGGGGTGAGGTTTATGAGCCTCTAGTCGATGATAAATGGCCACACAACCCCCATTTTTTATGAAAATAGCCATGAGCGACCTTGAAAATAGCCATGAGCGACCATTTTCAATAATACTAGAGGCTAACACCTACGGATTTTTGACCAAGAAATGGTCTCCACCAGAAATCCAAGAATGTGATCTATGGCAAGGAAACATATGTGGGGTGAGGTGTACGAGCCTCTGGTCGATGATCAATGGCCACAGAACCCCCATTATGCCGAAAATAGCCATGAACGACCATTTTCAATAATACCGAAGGCTAACACGTACGAGTTTTTGACCAAGAAATGGTCTCCACCAGAAATCCAAGAATGTGATCTATGGCAAGGAAACATATGTGGGGTGAGGTTTATGAGCCTCTAGTCGATGATAAATGGCCACACAACCCCCATTTTTTATGAAAATAGCCATGAGCGACCTTGAAAATAGCCATGAGCGACCATTTTCAATAATACTAGAGGCTAACACCTACGGATTTTAGACCAAGAAATGGTCTCCACCAGAAATCCAAGAATGTGATCTATGGCAAGGAAACATATGTGGGGTGAGGTGTATGAGCGTCTGGTCGATGATCAATGGCCACACAACCCCCATTTTGCCGAAAATAGCCATGAATGACCATTTTCAATAATACCGAAGGCTAACACGTACGAGTTTTTAACCAAGAAATGGTCTCCACCAGAAATCCAAGAATGTGATCTATGGAAAGGAAACATATGTGGGGTGAGGTGTACGAGCCTCTGGTCGATGATCAATGGCCACAGAACCCCCATTTTGCCGAAAATAGCCATGAACGACCATTTTCAATAATACCGAAGTATGTGGGGTGAGGTGTATGAGCCTCTGGTCGACGATCAATGGCCACACAACCCCCATTTTGCCGAAAATAGCCATGAATGACCATTTTCAATAATACTAGAGGCTAAGACCTACGGATTTTAGACCAAGAAATGGTCTCCACCAGAAATCCAATAATGTGATCTATGGCAAGGAAACATATGTGGGGTGAGGTGTATGAGCATCTGGTCGATGATCAATGGCCACACAACCCCCATTTTTGTCGAAAATAGCCATGAACGACCCTTTTCAAAAATACCGAAGGCTAACACCTACGGATTTTTGACCAAGAAATGGTCTCCACCAGAAATCCAAGAATGTGATCTATGGCAAGGAAACATATGTGGGGTGAGGTGTATGAGCCTCTGGTCGACGATCAATGGCCACACAACCCTATTTTTTGTCGAAAATAGCCATGAACGACCATTTTCAATGACACTGAAGGCTAACACCTACGGATTTTTGACCAAGAAATGGTCTCCACCAGAAATCCAAGAATGTGATCTATGGCAAGGAAACATATGTGGAGACCATTTCTTCGGTACTATCGATGATAAATGGCCACACAACCCCCATTTTTTATGAAAATAGCCATGAGCGACCTTGAAAATAGCCATGAGCGACCATTTTCAATAATACTAGAGGCTAACACCTACGGATTTTAGACCAAGAAATGGTCTCCTCATCGACCAGAGGCTCATACCCCTCACCCCACATATGTTTCCTTGTCGTAGATCACATTCTTGGATTTCTGGTGGAGACCATTTCTTGGTCAAAAATCCGTAGGTGTTAGCCTTCGGTATTATTGAAAATGGTCGTTCATGGCTATTTTCGGCAAAAATGGGGGTTGTGTGGCCATTGATCATCGACCAGAGGCTAATACACCTCACCCCACATATGTTTCCTTGCCATAGATCACATTCTTGGATTTCTGGTGGAGATCATTTCTTGGTCAAAAATCCGTAGGTGTTAGCCTTCGGTATTATTGAAAATGGTCGTTCATGGCTATTTTCGACAAAAATGGGGGTTGTGTGGCCATTGATCATCGACCAGACGCTCATACACCTCACCCCACATATGTTTCCTTGCCATAGATCACATTCTTGGATTTCTGGTGGAGACCATTTCTTGGTCAAAAATCCGTAGGTCTTAGCCTCTAATATTATTGAAAATGGTCGCTCATGGCTATTTTCATAAAAAATGGGGGTTGTGTGGCCATTTATCATCGATAGTACCGAAGAAATGGTCTCCACATATGTTTCCTTGCCATAGATCACATTCTTGGATTTCTGGTGGAGACCATTACTTGGTCAAAAATCCGTAGGTGTTAGCCTTCAGTGTCATTGAAAATGGTCGTTCATGGCTATTTTCGACAAAAATTAGGGTTGTGTGGCCATTGATCGTCGACCAGAGGCTCATACACCTCACCCCACATATGTTTCCTTGCCATAGATCACATTCTTGGATTTCTGGTGGAGACCATTTCTTGGTCAAAAATCCGTAGGTGTTAGCCTTCGGTATTTTTGAAAATGGTCGTTCATGGCTATTTTCGACAAAAATGGGGGTTGTGTGGCCATTTATCATCGACTAGAGGCTCATACACCTCACCCCACATATGTTTCCTTGCCATAGATCACATTCTTGGATTTCTAGTGGAGACCATTTCTTGGTCAAAAATCCGTAGGTGTTAGCCTTCAGTATTATTGAAAATGGTCGTTCATGGCTATTTTCGACAAAAATGGGGGTTGTGTGGCCATTGATCATCGACCAGACGCTCATACACCTCACCCCACATATGTTTCCTTGCCATAGATCACATTCTTGGATTTCTGGTGGAGACCATTTCTTGGTCAAAAATCCGTAGGTCTTAGCCTCTAATATTATTGAAAATGGTCGCTCATGGCTATTTTCATAAAAAATGGGGGTTGTGTGGCCATTTATCATCGATAGTACCGAAGAAATGGTCTCCACATATGTTTCCTTGCCATAGATCACATTCTTGGATTTCTGGTGGAGACCATTTCTTGGTCAAAAATCCGTTGGTGTTAGCATTCAGTGTCATTGAAAATGGTCGTTCATGGCTATTTTCGACAAAAATTAGGGTTGTGTGGCCATTGATCGTCGACCAGAGGCTCATACACCTCACCCCACATATGTTTCCTTGCCATAGATCACATTCTTGGATTTCTGGTGGAGATCATTTCTTGGTCAAAAATCCGTAGGTGTTAGCCTTCGGTATTATTGAAAATGGTCGTTCATGGCTATTTTCGACAAAAATGGGGGTTGTGTGGCCATTGATCATCGACCAGACGCTCATACACCTCACCCCACATATGTTTCCTTGCCATAGATCACATTCTTGGATTTCTGGTGGAGATCATTTCTTGGTCAAAAATCCGTAGGTGTTAGCCTTCGGTATTATTGAAAATGGTCGTTCATGGCTATTTTCGACAAAAATGGGGGTTGTGTGGCCATTGATCATCGACCAGACGCTCATACACCTCACCCCACATATGTTTCCTTGCCATAGATCACATTCTTGGATTTCTGGTGGAGATCATTTCTTGGTCAAAAATCCGTAGGTGTTAGCCTTCGGTATTATTGAAAATGGTCGTTCATGGCTATTTTCGACAAAAATGGGGGTTGTGTGGCCATTGATCATCGACCAGACGCTCATACACCTCACCCCACATATGTTTCCTTGCCATAGATCACATTCTTGGATTTCTGGTGGAGACCATTTCTTGGTCAAAAATCCGTAGGTCTTAGCCTCTAATATTATTGAAAATGGTCGCTCATGGCTATTTTCATAAAAAATGGGGGTTGTGTGGCCATTTATCATCGATAGTACCAAAGAAATGGTCTCCACATATGTTTCCTTGCCATAGATCACATTCTTGGATTTCTGGTGGAGACCATTACTTGGTCAAAAATCCGTAGGTGTTAGCCTTCAGTGTCATTGAAAATGGTCGTTCATGGCTATTTTCGACAAAAATTAGGGTTGTGTGGCCATTGATCGTCGACCAGAGGCTCATACACCTCACCCCACATATGTTTCCTTGCCATAGATCACATTCTTGGATTTCTGGTGGAGACCATTTCTTGGTCAAAAATCCGTAGGTGTTAGCCTTCGGTATTTTTGAAAATGGTCGTTCATGGCTATTTTCGACAAAAATGGGGGTTGTGTGGCCATTTATCATCGACTAGAGGCTCATACACCTCACCCCACATATGTTTCCTTGCCATAGATCACATTCTTGGATTTCTAGTGGAGACCATTTCTTGGTCAAAAATCCGTAGGTGTTAGCCTTCAGTATTATTGAAAATGGTCGTTCATGGCTATTTTCGACAAAAATGGGGGTTGTGTGGCCATTGATCATCGACCAGACGCTCATACACCTCACCCCACATATGTTTCCTTGCCATAGATCACATTCTTGGATTTCTGGTGGAGACCATTTCTTGGTCTAAAATCCGTAGGTGTTAGCCTCTAGTATTATTGAAAATGGTCGCTCATGGCTATTTTCAAGGTCGCTCATGGCTATTTTCATAAAAAATGGGGGTTGTGTGGCCATTTATCATCGATAGTACCGAAGAAATGGTCTCCACATATGTTTCCTTTCCATAGATCACATTCTTGGATTTCTGGTGGAGACCATTTCTTGGTCAAAAATCCGTAGGTGTTAGCATTCAGTGTCATTGAAAATGGTCGTTCATGGCTATTTTCGACAAAAATTAGGGTTGTGTGGCCATTGATCGTCGACCAGAGGCTCATACACCTCACCCCACATATGTTTCCTTGCCATAGATCACATTCTTGGATTTCTGGTGGAGATCATTTCTTGGTCAAAAATCCGTAGGTGTTAGCCTTCGGTATTATTGAAAATGGTCGTTCATGGCTATTTTCGACAAAAATGGGGGTTGTGTGGCCATAGATCATCGACCAGACGCTCATACACCTCACCCCACATATGTTTCCTTGCCATAGATCACATTCTTGGATTTCTGGTGGAGACCATTTCTTGGTCAAAAATCCGTAGGTGTTAGCCTTCGGTATTTTTGAAAATGGTCGTTCATGGCTATTTTCGACAAAAATGGGGGTTGTGTGGCCATTTATCATCGACTAGAGGCTCATACACCTCACCCCACATATGTTTCCTTGCCATAGATCACATTCTTGGATTTCTAGTGGAGACCATTTCTTGGTCAAAAATCCGTAGGTGTTAGCCTTCAGTATTATTGAAAATGGTCGTTCATGGCTATTTTCGACAAAAATGGGGGTTGTGTGGCCATTGATCATCGACCAGACGCTCATACACCTCACCCCACATATGTTTCCTTGCCATAGATCACATTCTTGGATTTCTGGTGGAGACCATTTCTTGGTCTAAAATCCGTAGGTGTTAGCCTCTAGTATTATTGAAAATGGTCGCTCATGGCTATTTTCAAGGTCGCTCATGGCTATTTTCATAAAAAATGGGGGTTGTGTGGCCATTTATCATCGATAGTACCGAAGAAATGGTCTCCACATATGTTTCCTTTCCATAGATCACATTCTTGGATTTCTGGTGGAGACCATTTCTTGGTCAAAAATCCGTAGGTGTTAGCATTCAGTGTCATTGAAAATGGTCGTTCATGGCTATTTTCGACAAAAATTAGGGTTGTGTGGCCATTGATCGTCGACCAGAGGCTCATACACCTCACCCCACATATGTTTCCTTGCCATAGATCACATTCTTGGATTTCTGGTGGAGATCATTTCTTGGTCAAAAATCCGTAGGTGTTAGCCTTCGGTATTATTGAAAATGGTCGTTCATGGCTATTTTCGACAAAAATGGGGGTTGTGTGGCCATAGATCATCCACCAGACGCTCATACACCTCACCCCACATATGTTTCCTTGCCATAGATCACATTCTTGGATTTCTGGTGGAGACCATTTCTTGGTCAAAAATCCGTAGGTGTTAGCCTTCGGTATTATTGAAAATGGTCGTTCATGGCTATTTTCGACAAAAATGGGGGTTGTGTGGCCATTGATCATCGACCAGACGCTCATACACCTCACCCCACATATGTTTCCTTGCCATAGATCACATTCTTGGATTTCTGGTGGAGATCATTTCTTGGTCAAAAATCCGTAGGTGTTAGCCTTCGGTATTATTGAAAATGGTCGTTCATGGCTATTTTCGACAAAAATGGGGGTTGTGTGGCCATTGATCATCAACCAGAGGCTCATACACCTCACCCCACATATGTTTCCTTGCCATAGATCACATTCTTGGATTTCTGGTGGAGACCATTTCTTGGTTAAAAACTCGTACGTGTTAGCCTTCGGTATTATTGAAAATGGTCGTTCATGGCTATTTTCGGCAAAATGGGGGTTCTGTGGCCATTTATCATCGACCAGAGGATCGTACACCTCACCCCACATATGTTTCCTTGCCATAGATCACATTCTTGGATTTCTGGTGGAGACCATTTCTTGGTCAAAAATCCGTAGGTGTTAGCCTTTGGTATTTTTGAAAATGGTCGTTCATGGCTATTTTCATAAAAAATGGGGGTTGTGTGGCCATTGATCATCGACCAGAGGCTCGTACACCTCACCCCACATATGTTTCCTTGCCATAGATCACATTCTTGGATTTCTGGTGGAGACCATTTCTTGGTCAAAAATCCGTACGTGTTAGCCTCTAGTATTATTGAAAATGGTCGCTCATGGCTATTTTCAAGGTCGCTCATGGCTATTTTCATAAAAAATGGGGTTGTGTGGCCATTGATCATCGACCAGAGGCTCATACACCTCACCCCACATATGTTTCCTTGTCATAGATCACATTCTTGGATTTCTGGTGGAGACCATTTCTTGGTCAAAAATCCGTAGGTGTTAGCCTTCGGTATTATTGTAAATGGTCATTCATGGCTATTTTCGACAAAAATGGGGGTTGTGTGGCCATTGATCATCGACTAGAGGCTCATAAATCTCACCCCACATATGTTTCCTTGCCATAGATTACATTCTTGGATTTCTGGTGGAAACCATTTCTTGGTTAAAAACTCGTACGTGTTAGCCTTCGGTATTATTGAAAATGGTCGTTCATGGCTATTTTCAAGGTCGCTCATGGCTATTTTCATAAAAAATGGGTGTATGAGCGTCTGGTCGATGATCAATTGCCACACAACCCCCATTTTGTCGAAAATAGCCATGAACGACCATTTTCAATAATACCGAAGGCTAACACGTACGAGTTTTTAACCAAGAAATGGTTTCCACCAGAAATCCAAGAATGTAATCTATGGCAAGGAAACATATGTGGGGTGAGATTTATGAGCCTCTAGTCAATGATAAATGGCCACACAACCCCCATTTTTGTCGAAAATAGCCATGAACGACTATTTTCAATAATACCGAAGGCTAACACCTACGGATTTTTGACCAAGAATGGTCTCCACGAGAAATCCAAGAATGTGATCTATGGCAAGGAAACATATGTGGGGTGAGGTGTATGAGCCTCTGGTCGATGATCAATGGCCACACAACCCCCATTTTTTATGAAAATAGCCATGAGCGACCTTGAAAATAGCCATGAGCGACCATTTTCAATAATACTAGAGGCTAACACGTACGGATTTATGACCAAGAAAGGTCTCCACCAGAAATCCAAGAATGTGATCTATGGCAAGGAAACATATGTGGGGTGAGGTGTATGAGCCTCTGGTCGATGATCAATGGCCACACAACCCCCATTTTTTATGAAAATAGCCATGAACTACCATTTTCAAAAATACCAAAGGCTAACACCTACGGATTTTTGACCAAGAAATGGTCTCCACCAGAAATCCAAGAATGTGATCTATGGCAAGGAAACATATGTGGGGTGAGGTGTACGAGCCTCTGGTCGATGATCAATGGCCACAGAACCCCCATTTTGCCGAAAATAGCCATGAACGACCATTTTCAATAATACCGAAGGCTAACACGTACGAGTTTTTAACCGAAAAATGGTCTCCACCAGAAATCCAAGAATGTGATCTATGGCAAGGAAACATATGTGTAGTGAGGTGTACGAGCCTCTGGTCGATGATCAATGGCCACACAACCCCCATTTTTGTCGAAAATAGCCATGAACGACCATTTTCAATAATATCGAAGGCTAACACCTACGGATTTTTGACCAAGAAATGGTCTCCACCAGAAATCCAAGAATGTGATCTATGGCAAGGAAACATATGTGGGGTGAGGTGTATGAGCCTTTGGTCGAAGATCAATGGCCACACAACCCCCATTTTTGTCGAAAATAGCCATGAACGACCATTTTCAATAATACCGAAGGCTAACACCTACGGATTTTTGACCAAGAAATGGTCTCCACCAGAAATCCAAGAATGTGATCTATGGCAAGGAAACATATGTGGGGTGAGGTGTATGAGCGTCTGGTCGATGATCAATGGCCACACAACCCCCATTTTTTATGAAAATAGCCATGAACGACCATTTTCAATAATACCGAAGGCTAACACCTACGATTTTTTGACCAAGAAATGGTCTCCACCAGAAAAACAAGAATGTGACCTATGGCAAGGAAACATATGTGGGGTGAGGTGTACGAGGCTCTGGTGTATGATCAATGGCCACACAACCCCCATTTTTATGAAAATAGCCATGAGCGACCTTGAAAATAGCCATGAGCGACCATTTTCAATAATACTAGAGGCTAACACCTACGGATTTTAGACCAAGAAATGGTCTCCACCAGAAATCCAAGAATGTGATCTATGGCAAGGAAACATATGTGGGGTGAGGTGTATGAGCGTCTGGTCGATGATCAATGGCCACACAACCCCCATTTTTGTCAAAAATAGCCATGAACGACCATTTTCAATAATATTAGAGGCTAAGACCTACGGATTTTTTACCAAGATTGCCATAGATCACATTCTTGGATTTCTGGTGGAGACCATTTCTTGGTCTAAAATCCGTAGGTGTTAGCCTCTAGTATTATTGAAAATGGTCGCTCATGGCTATTTTCAAGGTCGCTCATGGCTATTTTCATAAAAAATGGGGGTTGTGTGGCCACCTCACTACACATATGTGGGGTGAGGTGTACGAGCCTCTGGTCGATGATCAATGGCCACACAACCCCCATTTTGCCGAAAATAGCCATGAATGACCATTTTCAATAATACCGAAGGCTAACACCTACGGATTTTTGACCAAGAAATGGTTTCCACCAGAAATCCAAGAATGTGATCTATGGCAAGGAAACATATGTGGGGTGAGGTGTATGAGCCTCTGGTCGATGATCAATGGCCACACAACCCCTATTTTTGTCGAAAATAGCCATGAACGACCATTTTCAATAATATCGAAGGCTAACACCTACGGATTTTTGACCAAGAAATGGTCTCGACCAGAAATCCAAGAATGTGATCTACGACAAGGAAACATATGTGGGGTGAGGTGTATGAGCCTCTGGTCGACGATCAATGGCCACACAACCCCCATTTTGCCGAAAATAGCCATGAATGACCATTTTCAATAATACCGAAGGCTAACACGTACGAGTTTTTAACCAAGAAATGGTTTCCACCAGAAATCCAAGAATGTAATCTATGGCAAGGAAACATATGTGGGGTGAGGTTTATGAGCCTCTAGTCGATGATAAATGGCCACACAACCCCCATTTTTTATGAAAATAGCCATGAGCGACCTTGAAAATAGCCATGAGCGACCATTTTCAATAATACTAGAGGCTAACACCTACGGATTTTAGACCAAGAAATGGTCTCCACCATAAATCCAAGTGGCCACACAACCCCCATTTTTTATGAAAATAGCCATGAGCGACCTTGAAAATAGCCATGAGCGACCATTTTCAATAATACTAGAGGCTAACACCTACGGATTTTAGACCAAGAAATGGTCTCCACCAGAAATCCAAGAATGTGATCTATGGCAAGGAAACATATGTGGGGTGAGGTGTACGAGCCTCTGGTCGATGATCAATGGCCACACAACCCCCATTTTGCCGAAAATAGCCATGAACGACCATTTTCAATAATACCGAAGGCTAACACGTACGAGTTTTTAACCAAGAAATGGTCTCCACCAGAAATCCAAGAATGTGATCTATGGCAAGGAAACATATGTGGGGTGAGGTGTATGAGCGTCTAGTCGATGATCAATGGCCACACAACCCCCATTTTTGTCGAAAATAGCCATGAACGACCATTTTCAATAATACCGAAGGCTAACACCTACGGATTTTTGACCAAGAAATGGTCTCCACCAGAAATCCAAGAATGTGATCTATGGCAAGGAAACATATGTGTAGTGAGGTGTATGAGCCTCTGGTCGAAGATCAATGGCCACACAACCCCCATTTTTGTCGAAAATAGCCATGAATGACCATTTTCAAAAATACCAAAGGCTAACACATTCGGATTTTTGCCCAAGAAATGGTCTCCACCAGAAATCCAAGAATGTGATCTATGGCAAGGAAACATATGTGGGGTGAGGTGTATGAGCGTCTGGTCGATGATCAATGGCCACACAACCCCCATTTTTGTCGAAAATAGCCATGAACGACCATTTTCAATAATACCGAAGGCTAACACCTACGGATTTTTGACCAAGAAATGGGGGTTGTGTGGCCATTGATCATCGACCAGACGCTCATACACCTCACCCCACATATGTTTCCTTGCCATAGATCACATTCTTGGATTTCTGGTGGAGACCATTTCTTGGTCAAAAATCCGTAGGTGTTAGCCTTCGGTATTATTGTAAATGGTCATTCATGGCTATTTTCGACAAAAATGGGGGTTGTGTGGCCATTGATCATCGACCAGAGGCTCATACACCTCACCCCACATATGTTTCCTTGCCATAGATCACATTCTTGGATTTCTGGTGGAGACCATTTCTTGGTCAAAAATCTGTAGGTCTTAGCCTCTAATATTATTGAAAATGGTCGCTCATGGCTATTTTCATAAAAACATGGGGGTTGTGTGGCCATTTATCATCGACTAGAGGCTCATAAATCTCACCCCACATATGTTTCCTTGCCATAGATCACATTCTTGGATTTCTGGTGGAGACCATTTCTTGGTCAAAAATCCGTAGGTGTTAGCCTTCGGTATTATTGTAAATGGTCATTCATGGCTATTTTCGGCAAAATGGACCATTTCTTGGTCAAAAATCCGTAGGTGTTAGCCTTCGGTATTATTGAAAATGGTCGTTCATGGCTATTTTCGACAAAAATGGGGGTTGTGTGGCCATTGATCATCGACCAGACGCTCATACACCTCACCCCACATATGTTTCCTTGCCATAGATCACATTCTTGGATTTCTGGTGGAGACCATTTCTTGGTCTAAAATCCGTAGGTGTTAGCCTCTAGTATTATTGAAAATGGTCGCTCATGGCTATTTTCAAGGTCGCTCATGGCTATTTTCATAAAAATGGGGGTTGTGTGGCCATTGATCATACACCAGAGCCTCGTACACCTCACCCCACATATGTTTCCTTGCCATAGGTCACATTCTTGTTTTTCTGGTGGAGACCATTTCTTGGTCAAAAAATCGTAGGTGTTAGCCTTCGGTATTATTGAAAATGGTCGTTCATGGCTATTTTCGACAAAAATGGGGGTTGTGTGGCCATTGATCTTCGACCAGAGGCTCATACACCTCACCCCACATATGTTTCCTTGCCATAGATCACATTCTTGGATTTCTGGTGGAGACCATTTCTTGGTCAAAAATCCGTAGGTGTTAGCCTTCGATATTATTGAAAATGGTCGTTCATGGCTATTTTCGACAAAAATGGGGGTTGTGTGGCCATTGATCATCGACCAGAGGCTCGTACACCTCACTACACATATGTTTCCTTGCCATAGATCACATTCTTGGATTTCTGGTGGAGACCATTTCTTGGTTAAAAACTCGGAGGTGTTAGCCTTCGGTATTATTGAAAATGGTCGTTCATGGCTATTTTCGGCAAAATGGGGGTTCTGTGGCCATTGATCATCGACCAGAGGCTCGTACACCTCACCCCACATATGTTTCCTTGCCATAGATCACATTCTTGGATTTCTGGTGGAGACCATTTCTTGGTCAAAAATCCGTAGGTGTTAGACTTTGGTATTTTTGACAATGGTCGTTCATGGCTATTTTCATAAAAAATGGGGGTTGTGTGGCCATTGATCATCGACCAGAGGCTTATACACCTCACCCCACATATGTTTCCTTGCCATAGATCACATTCTTGGATTTCTGGTGGAGACCATTTCTTGGTCAAAAATCCGTACGTGTTAGCCTCTAGTATTATTGAAAATGGTCGCTCATGGCTATTTTCAAGGTCGCTCATGGCTATTTTCATAAAAAATGGGGGTTGTGTGGCCATTGATCATCGACCAGAGGCTCATACACCTCACCCCACATATGTTTCCTTGCCATAGATCACATTCTTGGATTTCTGGTGGAGACCATTTCTTGGTCAAAAATCCGTAGGTGTTAGCCTTCGGTATTACTGAAAATGGTCATTCATGGCTATTTTCGGCAAAATGGGGGTTGTGTGGCCATTGATCATCGACCAGAGGCTCGGACACCTCACCCCACATATGTTTCCTTGCCATAGATCACATTCTTGGATTTCTGGTGGAGACCATTTCTTAGTTAAAAATCCGTAGGTGTTAGCCTTTGGTATTTTTGAAAATGGTCATTCATGGCTATTTTCGACAAAAATGGGGGTTGTGTGGCCATTGATCATCGACTAGAGGCTCATACACCTCACCCCACATATTTTTCCTTGCCATAGATCACATTCTTGGATTTCTGGTGGAGACCATTTCTTGGTCAAAAATCCGTAGGTGTTAGCCTTCGGTATTATTGAAAATGGTCGTTCATGGCTATTTTCGACAAAAATGGGGGTTGTGTGGCCATTGATCATCGACCAGAGGCTCATACACCTCACCCCACATATGTTTCCTTGCCATAGATCACATTCTTGGATTTCTGGTGGAGACCATTTCTTGGTCAAAAATCCGTACGTGTTAGCCTCTAGTAATATTGAAAATGGTCGCTCATGGCTATTTTCAAGGTCGCTCATGGCTATTTTCATAAAAAATGGGGGTTGTGTGGCCATTGATCATCGACCAGAGGCTCATACACCTCACCCCACATATGTTTCCTTGCCATAGATCACATTCTTGGATTTCTGGTGGAGACCATTTCTTGGTCAAAAATCCGTAGGTGTTAGCCTTCGGTATTATTGAAAATGGTCATTCATGGCTATTTTTGGCAAAATGGGGGTTGTGTGGCCATTGATCATCGACCAGACGCTCATACACCTCACCCCACATATGTTTCCTTGCCATAGATCACATTTTGGATTTCTGGTGGAGACCATTTCTTGGTTAAAAACTCGTACGTGTTAGCCTTCGGTATTATTGAAAATGGTCATTCATGGCTATTTTCGGCAAAATGGACCATTTCTTGGTCAAAAATCCGTAGGTGTTAGCCTTCGGTATTATTGTAAATGGTCATTCATGGCTATTTTCGACAAAAATGGGGGTTGTGTGGCCATTGATCATCGACCAGACGCTCATACACCTCACCCCACATATGTTTCCTTGCCATAGATCACATTCTTGGATTTCTGGTGGAGACCATTTCTTGGTCTAAAATCCGTAGGTGTTAGCCTCTAGTATTATTGAAAATGGTCGCTCATGGCTATTTTCAAGGTCGCTCATGGCTATTTTCATAAAAATGGGGGTTGTGTGGCCATTGATCATACACCAGAGCCTCGTACACCTCACCCCACATATGTTTCCTTGCCATAGGTCACATTCTTGTTTTTCTGGTGAAGACCATTTCTTGGTCAAAAAATCGTAGGTGTTAGCCTTCGGTATTATTGAAAATGGTCGTTCATGGCTATTTTCATAAAAAATGGGGGTTGTGTGGCCATTGATCATCGACCAGACGCTCATACACCTCACCCCACATATGTTTCCTTGCCATAGATCACATTCTTGGATTTCTGGTGGAGACCATTTCTTGGTCAAAAATCCGTAGGTGTTAGCCTTCGGTATTATTGAAAATGGTCGTTCATGGCTATTTTCGACAAAAATGGGGGTTGTGTGGCCATTGATCTTCGACCAGAGGCTCATACACCTCACCCCACATATGTTTCCTTGCCATAGATCACATTCTTGGATTTCTGGTGGAGACCATTTCTTGGTCAAAAATCCGTAGGTGTTAGCCTTCGATATTATTGAGAATGGTCGTTCATGGCTATTTTCGACAAAAATGGGGGTTGTGTGGCCATTGATCATCGACCATAGGCTCGTACACCTCACTACACATATGTTTCCTTGCCATAGATCACATTCTTGGATTTCTGGTGGAGACCATTTCTTGGTCAAAAATCCGTAGGTGTTAGCCTTCGGTATTATTGAAAATGGTCGTTCATGGCTATTTTCGACAAAAATGGGGGTTGTGTGGCCATTGATCATCGACCAGAGGCTCGTACACCTCACTACACATATGTTTCCTTGCCATAGATCACATTCTTGGATTTCTGGTGGAGACCATTTCTTGGTCAAAAACTCGTACGTGTTAGCCTTCGGTATTATTTGAAATGGTCGTTCATGGCTATTTTCGACAAAAATGGGGGTTGTGTGGCCATTGATCATCGACCAGAGGCTCATACACCTCACCCCACATATGTTTCCTTGCCATAGATCACATTCTTGGATTTCTGGTGGAGACCATTTCTTGGTCAAAAATCTGTAGGTCTTAGCCTCTAATATTATTGAAAATGGTCGCTCATGGCTATTTTCATAAAAAAATGGGGGTTGTGTGGCCATTTATCATCGACTAGAGGCTCATAAATCTCACCCCACATATGTTTCCTTGCCATAGATCACATTCTTGGATTTCTGGTGGAGACCATTTCTTGGTCAAAAATCCGTAGGTGTTAGCCTTCGGTATTATTGTAAATGGTCATTCATGGCTATTTTCGGCAAAATGGACCATTTCTTGGTCAAAAATCCGTAGGTGTTAGCCTTCGGTATTATTGAAAATGGTCGTTCATGGCTATTTTCGACAAAAATGGGGGTTGTGTGGCCATTGATCATCGACCAGACGCTCATACACCTCACCCCACATATGTTTCCTTGCCATAGATCACATTCTTGGATTTCTGGTGGAGACCATTTCTTGGTCTAAAATCCGTAGGTGTTAGCCTCTAGTATTATTGAAAATGGTCGCTCATGGCTATTTTCAAGGTCGCTCATGGCTATTTTCATAAAAATGGGGGTTGTGTGGTCATTGATCATACACCAGAGCCTCGTACACCTCACCCCACATATGTTTCCTTGCCATAGGTCACATTCTTGTTTTTCTGGTGGAGACCATTTCTTGGTCAAAAAATCGTAGGTGTTAGCCTTCGGTATTATTGAAAATGGTCGTTCATGGCTATTTTCATAAAAAATGGGGGTTGTGTGGCCATTGATCATCGACCAGACGCTCATACACCTCACCCCACATATGTTTCCTTGCCATAGATCACATTCTTGGATTTCTGGTGGAGACCATTTCTTGGTCAAAAATCCGTAGGTGTTAGCCTTCGGTATTATTGAAAATGGTCGTTCATGGCTATTTTCGACAAAAATGGGGGTTGTGTGCCCATTGATCTTCGACCAGAGGCTCATACACCTCACCCCACATATGTTTCCTTGCCATAGATCACATTCTTGGATTTTTGGTGGAGACCATTTCTTGGTCAAAAATCCGTAGGTGTTAGCCTTCGATATTATTGAAAATGGTCGTTCATGGCTATTTTCGACAAAAATGGGGGTTGTGTGGCCATTGATCATCGACCAGAGGCTCGTACACCTCACTACACATATGTTTCCTTGCCATAGATCACATTCTTGGATTTCTGGTGGAGACCATTTCTTGGTTAAAAACTCGTAGGTGTTAGCCTTCGGTATTATTGAAAATGGTCGTTCATGGCTATTTTCGGCAAAATGGGGGTTCTGTGGCCATTGATCATCGACCAGAGGCTCGTACACCTCACCCCACATATGTTTCCTTGCCATAGATCACATTCTTGGATTTCTGGTGGAGACCATTTCATGGTCAAAAATCCGTAGGTGTTAGACTTTGGTATTTTTGACAATGGTCGTTCATGGCTATTTTCATAAAAAATGGGGGTTGTGTGGCCATTGATCATCGACCAGAGGCTTATACACCTCACCCCACATATGTTTCCTTGCCATAGATCACATTCTTGGATTT